>NC_092382.1:84690554-84783493 GCF_030028105.1 Mobula birostris
CTTCCTTAATATCAACATGTTCCAGAACATCAAACTCACTCATATTGTCCTCATCGTCATCTAGTTCTGTCTCATTTGTGAATACCGAAGAGAAGTGTTCATTGAGGACCTCGCTCACTTCCACAGCCTCCAGGCACATCTTCCCACCTTTATCTCTAATCGGCCCTACATTCTCTCCTGTCCTCCTTTTGTTCACCACATAATTGAAGAATGCCTTGGGCTTTTCCTTTACCCTGCTCGCTAAGGCCTTCTCATGCCCCCTTGTTGCTCTTCTCAGCCCCTTCTTAAGCTCCTTTCTTGCTTCCCTATATTCCTCAATAGACCCATCTGATCCTTGCTTCCTAAACCTCATGTATGCTGATTTCTTCAACCTGAATAGATTTTTTTTTTTTTACCTCACTTGTCACTAATAGTTCCTTCACCCTACCATTCTTTATCTTCCTCACCGGGACAAATTTATCCCTAACATCCTGCAAGAACCCCGTAAACATCGACCAGATGTCCATAATATATTTCCCTGCAAAAACGTCATCCGAATTCACACCCGCAAGATTTCGCCTTATAGCCTCATGATTTGCCCAATTAAAAACTTTCCTGTCCTCTCTGATTCTATCCTTTTCCATTATAATGCTAAAGGCCCGAGAGCGGTGGTCACTGTACCCCAGATGCTCACCCACTGAGGGGACTGTGACCTGAGCCTGTTCGTTCTCCCTAACAGTATGGACTGGCCATGGCCCCGCCTCACGTGTGGCACCGATAGACACTGGCTGTCCCACCGCCGTTACGTCAGGGCTAGTCTGAAATAAAACGAGGTCTGAGTCCGCCATTTTATCAAACCTTCCCGCTACGATACAACTTTGCCAACAGCTTTACCCATACTCAAAAATCGAATTAACAAATCACCCGGGGTACGAATATCCACCCCACTTAACACGGACGCATGAATTACCGGCAACCCCATGGAGGGACGCCACTGCTCCATCCCAGCAACATCCATACCAGCACAGATTTAAACAGGGCGATCACGCAGCATCCAACGAAATCAATGTAGTACCTTCAGGCTTGCCCAGCTCGTGTTCGTCTAGGGGAATCCGCCTTTGGCCCCGCTGATCTGGGAAATCACGTTTGTGTGGACGCTACGTAATGTACCGCTCTGTTACAAACCCACAACGCAAACTATCGGACAGTAGACTATATGCATTAAAAGATTGAACATTATGAAACTTAATCTGAATATAGGGTTAGGAAGGAAAATTTAAAAAGGCCCAATTCTGGGAAAAGTCAAAAGTGCACGTTGGAGCTCATTCAGTCGTCATTCTTCCACCATCAATCTTCTCCAAGCGTCGTCGATCTTCCAACCCTTAGAGCTCAGTCCACTCCGTCCCGTGGTCTACCAGCTCTCTCCACACACGTCTTTCCTCTTTAGCTCTCCTCGACAAAAGACCGTGAAGAACATCGTTCCAGATTCACAAGACAGAGCAACAATCTCTGATTAGCTAACATGCATAATCACAGTCCTGTTATCTCCAGCCATAACACAAACATTGTTGCTACAGAGACACCGTTACCTCAGCAGTGAACATTACAGAGAAGGCTTACATTAACCTTAGCAGGGAAACATTATAAAGAAGCCATTACTTTAGCAGTGAATCGTTACAGCGTGTTTCATATATAACTGTTCTAACCTTTAACACGTGTCCAAAACCTCCTTCGTTTGAAAACACCTCGGCGTCAAATCAGAAAACAATAATTAACGAATTTGAACATAGCGGAGAAACATTTATCCTTTTCGGAAAACTGACAAATATTGCCATAACATGTTTCAGGGTGGAGTCGCTAACGACACGGGTGGAGTATCTACACTGTTAAACATGGTAGTAATGGAATACTATCATTGGCATGTTACTGGCAGCGGAATAAAGAATGACCACTTCCTCTGAGAAAGTGATAAACCCTGGATAGAAGACGGTGTTCGGATTTCTGTCTATAATGTTCTTTCTTCTAACACTTCTATAGTTACTGTATCCTTCCCAGACTACGCTGGGGAGGAGAGGGATGAATGGTTGTAGACTGTGGAGGAATTTGTCCAGACTTCACAAATATGCACATGTGTAACAAAACTTGTTCCCTGTTTCTAATCCCCTTGCAGTAAATGCCATTCAGTAATAATGTGATCCCAATACGGTCTGGATTTACTGGCTCAGCTCGCTGGTGTCCTGTCGCCATGCCCTCTATTCTGTTCCCATTCTCTTACCGTCTTATCACCTGGCATCTGTAACATTGGTTAGCATATTTCAACACCTGACGCTTACAAAGCGGTGCATCTATATCGTCGTTGTTGTTATCCTTCGAGTCGAGGATGATGGTCTTCGTTCTGAAGAAGTGGCCCACAGAGCGAAGACGCCTGTACGTGTATTTGTTTAACGTGTACTTGATGTTGCACTCCAAGAAGCACACGATACTTCACAAATCGACTAACTGATTCCAATGGCATGGAAACCATGACGATTGGAGCTGATGGACTTTTTTGCAGCCTTCATCCGCCTTCAGAGCCGTTGAGTTTGAAGTAACTCCGTCCGCCTGCTCCACCGTTGAGGTCTTGGTTGGATTGTTCTTTGTCATAGGTGACCCTACCAGGAGCACAGGTCAGACGGCAGCGCTCTCGGGATCTCAGGGTCACACAAGCTTCTCCACAGTGACAAGGTGACCATCCACGGAGAAAGCATATATGTATGTCCTTCCGGAATCCGAACACTATCAGATTTAATACTAGAGCCAGGTAAAAAGCGTAGAGAAACAGAATACATTCCAGATATATAAAAACAAATTGCGTCAACGTGCCATAAAGAGATAAAGCACTTCCGGAACTCAAAATCAGTCAAAAATCTAGTATCATGAAGGGCATTAAAATAATTTATGTTTTTCCCGATTGCAAAACACGTGAATCGATGAAGTAAATTCAAGAAATAAAACATGAGTTAGGGTAGACTTCAGAGCCGGACGAAGTGCCGAATACGCTGGAGAAAGTTCATCATGTCTAAACATCTGTAAATATCTCAGCTCAGGGACACTCAGGTTTATCGTGCATCACAGTTTACTAAACCTCCTCAACAGAATGGAAACCCACTGAGAGAGCCAGACAGCCTACTGATAAATGTCCCACTAAGATTCAATCAAACAAACACTGGTCTAACAGCGAATTAAAACTACAAAATGAAAACTGTGACGATTTAAAAATGTTTATTCATTTAAATGAATGCCTGCTCGGACAATGCAGCTGAAATGGCGAAAACGTTCTGGCCGAAAATATATATATTTTTATGTACTGTATCTCTTCAGAGTCATTAGTAACCTCAAAATGATGTTATACGCTGATGGAAAGCGGCTTCATGATTATAACTCAAAGAAAACTAATTTAGCATCGATTGGCAGATATGGGCAGTCGAGATATCGGGCCGAGTTCCTGAACGAGGTCCAGGATGCCAGTGCTGGTGATGCGGAGGTGTGGAGTACGTGGGAATTTGATCAAAATCGGAATAAGAATTGGGTTTAATATTACTGTCATCTGTCGTGAAATTTTGTTAATCTGCAATGTAATAATATAGAAAGGAATTAGAAAATCAATCAATTATAAATGTATTAAATATATATATTTTTTAAATTTTATTTATTTATAAATAAACACACACACACACACATAGATTTAGATATATGGCTACAGATATAGAGCTAGGGCTTTACTCTTTGGAGAGAAGGAGGATGAGAGGAGACATGATAGAGGTGTACAAGATAATAAGAGGAATAGATAGAGTGGATAGCCAGCGCCTCTTCCCCAGGGCACCGCTGATCAATACAAGTGGGCATGGCTTTAAGTTAAGGGGTGGGAAGTTCAAGGGGGATATTAGAGGAAGGTTTTTTACTCAGAGAGTGGTTGGTGCGTGCAATGCACTGCCTTAGTCAGTGGTGGAGGCAGATACACTGGTGAAGTTTAAGAGACTACTAGACAGGGATATGGAGGAATTTAAGGTGGAGGCTTGTATGGGAGGCAGGGTTTGAGGGTCGGCACAACATTGTGGGCCGGAGGGCCTGTACTGTGCTGTACAATTCTATGTTCTATGTTCTATACAGTAAAATTAAAATAATGCAAAAACAGAAATAATGAAAGTGTGGTAGATTTTAATTGGTTGAATGTCCATTGCCAAATCCTATTTCAAAGCGAAAGAAACTGCTCCTGGATCGCTGCAGGTGTACTTTAAGCTCTGTACATCCTTCCTGACGATAGCAATGAGAAGCGGACATGTCCTGGGTGATGGGGGGCGGGTGGTCCTCAATGACTGTCGGCGCCTTTCTTAGTTGTCCTTCTTTGAAGATGTCTGGGACACTACGGGAGGCAGTAGCCAAGATGGAGCTGCCACATTTTGCAATTTTTTCTGTAGCTTCCTTTGATCCTGCACAATAGTCCCCCAGCCCCATACCAGACAATGAAGCAGCCTGTCACGATGCTAACCATTGTACATCTGTAGAAGATTTCGAGTATTTTAGGTGACAAACCAATCCTCAAACTCCCGAATGAAACACAGCCGATGTCTTGCCTTTTTATAACTGCATCGATGTGATGGGTCAGTTCCCTGGGTGAGTTTAGTGGCAGTGGAGAACTGGGATAAGCACAAATCCCTGACGCGCGCCAGTGTTGATGATCACCGCAGAGGAGACATCGTTACCATACCGCACAGAATGTATATTACTGGTTAGGAAATCGAAGATCGCATTGCAGAGGAAGGTACGGGGCCCAGGTTCCGTAATTTAGCATTCAGGACTGCAAGAATGATAATGTGCTAGTCAACGAAGAGTATCGAGACATAGATTATTGTATTGTCCAGGTGATCAAAACCGCGTGAAGACCGTCTGCCATAGACCTATTGTGACGATAGCCAAATTGCAGTGGGTCCAGTTCCTTGCTGCGGCATGATTTAATTCTGGTTACGACGAACCTCACCTCCCCAAAGCATTTTATCACCGTAGATGTGAGTGCTATGGACAATAATCAGTAAGGCAGCTCACACTACTCTCCTTCGTCACTGACATCATTCTTGCCCTTCTGATGCGGGTGGAAATTTAGACCACAGCGATGAGAGTGTGGAAATATTCTTCAATACAACCGGCAGCTAGTAGGCACAGGCTTACAACGCCTTATAATGCTCTTGATCTGGTCTGGAGCCTTGCGAGGGTTGAAAGTCAGCTTGATATTGACCTTCCAGAAAAAGATCACAGCGTCACGGGCAAAAAATGCATCTTCGCAGATGTAGCTATTTTCTCTTTTTCAGTGCCGGCATAACAGGCGTTGAGATCGTCTGGTAGTGAAGCATTGGTGTCATTCATACTATTGGGTTCGCTTCGTGTAAAGCAATGTCCTGAAAACACCACCAGAGTTCTGGTGCATTCGATGTCGCCTCAAACCCCTCTCGGAGTTGTTTCTTCACTCTTGAAATAGTTCTCCGCAAGTGACGCCTGGTTTTATTGTACAGGAATGGGTCACTAGACTTCAGTGCCACAGATCGCCATCAGCAGACAGCGAATCTCGTGGTCCATACAGGTCTTTTGGTCTGGGAATGTACAATAGGTCCTCGTAGGCATACACTCATCCACATATGTTTAAATGACGAAGGTGATAAAAGCGGAGTACTCATTCAGATTCGAAGATGAATCCCTGAATACAGTTGAGTCCACAGATTCAAACCAGTCCTGTGAGCGATTCTCTGCTTTCCTTGTCCATCTCTTCCTGGCTCTCACTGCTGATGCAGCGGTCGTAAGTCTCTGCCTATACTCATTAAGTAGGGATACAGCCGGCTGACCAAACTTTCCTAGTGTGGGCGTAAACTAGCACGGTAAGCTTTCTTCATCTTAGTGTACCAGTGTGTTGTTCACACTGGTACTACACGTGATTGTTGATCATAACTTTTATGTGACCTTGTCAAACTGGCCTGGTTAAAATCCCCCAATAAGATGCCGATTCAAGTTAGACTGGCGATTAGGCGGGTGAGAAGGTGGCTGGTGAGTAGGAATAATGGACGAACCCACGACCTGATAGGTAGAAATGACAAAGGCCCGAAGTAGATGAAATCTCATTGGAGTACATGGTGGACCATGGAATGAAGAGCAACAAATGGAGGGGGTACTGGCCCTGACGAGTGCTTGGAAGACGACCGATACGAGAGTGTGGCTGGAAAGTGATTGTTTTATTTTTTTATGGGGGGAACAGTTCATTATCCAACTGCCCCATCCCCACCTCCCCAGATTACATCTCTCCCTACTCTCTCCATCTGTATATGGACAGGTACATGGACAGGAAAGTTTAGGAGGAATATGTACCATACGCGGGCCAATGTGACCAGCAGATGGGCATCTTGGTCAGTTTCTAATAGCTGGGCCGATAAACTATATAATCTCTCCGGGATTACGTCATACCTCCCACCACGTGCTCCAACATTCCTGGCCTGGATGCAGTCACTAAAGAAGAGAAACAATTTTAACGTTTTGCCGCCCATTGTGGAGCTGGAACCCACAAGCCTGAAGTGAAATGTCTGCTCTAAAAAATCCTCTGCTTATTGTGAATCTTGAGTCCATACGTGACTGGGGTTACACTGAAGCGATTTTCTCGAGTGTTAAATATCCCAAATAATCTATTAATCCAGAAACCAATAACAGAAAATCTGCAGATTAATGAAAATCAACCGATCACCTCCTACCCTGTATTTCTTCCTCTCCTCACCCCACCTTCTTACTCTAACTTCTCATATTTTTCTCCCAAGTCCCGACTTGCTGACTTCATTGTGTGTCCATTACCAGTAGGTAATGTATTACTCCCCATGAATTGTCTGGCCTTCATCTAAACTCTGATCCAATTCACATTCTGTCTCACTGTGATAGACCGTTCAGGGATTTGCAGTTCGCCATCGCTTTTCAGTATTTATTTACTGATCAATGTTCCTCGATTATGGAACTGATCCTCAGTAGTCGAACAACTTCATCTGTAGCCCAAACAAATAATTTGTACAACGTGCCCAACTGCTATTTTGCGTTCACAGTCCCTCATCCTGTCATAATTTTAATCCGTTGAGCTCACTGCATTCTGATGGGAAATGTATCAGCGAGACAGATGAAGTAGGTTCTTGGCTCGAAACGTCGACTCTTTATTCAATCCTATAGATGCTGAGATCCAGCAGCATTTTATGTGTGTTGCTTTGGATGAGTAGAGCACAGATTTATCGCAATATTGCTGTCAATGTGATGCAAATTTATCAAGTTCACGCGGAGTGCACCGTCAATTCAAAATATCAGCTTTATATGCTTTAAAATCGAATGGCGTTCAGAAACGCAAATACACCCCCGGATTTGAGCTCATTATCCTGGACCTTGATTTCCAGCAGACTGATCCTCCATTGCAGTTTTCCCCGTTATTCCATCCGTTCCGTTGGGAGCTGCGTTCCATCGAGTGTGGAATACGCTGCGGTCGCAGAGATCGGGAGGTGGAATAGAAGTTGGCGGTTCAGCGAAACAGGCAGAAGTGGGGCAAGGGAGGGGGAGAGGTTGCTCAGTAGCAGGAATAGTGGTGGAGAAGTTTGACTGACAGGGTGTGGAGTGTTGCGCAATGCTATCAGAATTTAAAGAGGGGAACGGTCGAGTAAGCGGCGGACGGCCCCAAGAAAAAATAGTGCATTTGTTTGTGCATTCATAGAAATGTGTGCGCTCGTGTCAGTATGTCGTTTCGCACTTTGTCGATCATGTTGCCGATTATTCGAGTATTATATGTGTTGATGTGAGTGCGAGTCTGTGTATATTCAAGGTACCTATTTATCCAGAAGGGGCTCTGTGCGATTCCATATATGTTCGGTCAGAGAGTGATATTAATTGATAACTATGCAAACGTGAGAGATACGGAATGTGGTTGAAGGTACGTGTGTGAGATGGGGAATATGGATTCTTCAAAGTCCAAACTTTGAAAGAAAAATGTTTAATCGGAGTACATACATGTCACCACATGCAACCCTGAGATTTTTTTTTTTCTATGGGCACACTTAGCTAATCTATAGAATAGTAACAGAAACAGGATCAATGGACAACAAACTGTGCAAATGCCGATATAAATAAATCTCAATAAACAACGAGAATGAAATAAAAAAGGTGTATTTCAATTAGAGCAGTTATCCCTTTTTGTTCAAGAACCTGATGGTTAACTGGTATCAGGCGCTCTTGAACCTGGTAGTGCGAGTCCAGTAGTACTTGCACCTTCTACCTGATGGTAGCAGCGAGGAACGATCACGGCCTGGGTGGTGAGAATCCCCAATGATGGACGCTGCTGTCCCACGGCAACGTTTTATGGAGATGTGGTCAATAGTTGGGAGAGATCCAGCCGGAATATACTCGACCGAATCATTCCCCCCGACGGATTTTCCGCTCAATGGCATTGCTGTTCCCATACCCGGCCGCATTCAATGCAGTCAGTCAGCACACCCCAGACCCCACGGAAGTTTTCCAATGTTTTTGATGACATGCCGAATCTCCGCAGACCCACGGGGACGCAAAGGCGACGCCGCACCCTTTTGGTATCATACTTGTATGATAGGTTCCGGACCGGCCTTCGGACAGGATTTTAATGTTTATTTTTGAATGAAGTAGAGGATCTGAGATTGGATATGTGGCAGGCTGCGTGTAAATAGGTAACACGAAGAAGGTAGGAAACAGTGTATATGCCTGCTCGTGTAATGGGGTGGTCACTAAACACAGATGAAGGTGCACGAGAAATGGCTTATGTGTGCAGGAAAACTGGAAAGGGGGCTGAAAAGAGTGGTAAAATGTATCTGTTATTAGATGGAGAACTTATGAATTTACGCCCCGCTCCCTAATCAATAACTCAATCAGCCCATCCTTACCTACCTCGCAAACTCATGCTCTATCCCGACGTTCTAATACGACCAACTCTGCACTCGTGTAAAGAAGGAGTTAAGTTTGATTCCTGTTTGAAATATGCCAAGACATGAACAAAAAACATCGATCTTCGTAAGCCGTTCTTTTTCAGTCTGTAAAGTGGGAATGTTTTACAAGAGTACACCAAAGACTATTGCAGAGTGATATTTTGCAACTCAGTGTGAGTACGAGTTTATAGACCGTAGGTGTCCATAGACGCACTTTCCTGATGTTAGATACAGGAATCATAATTTATTTCATATGGACATGTTGTCCTGTTTCTAAGTGTTGTATCTTGGACCCGTTCCCGAGAGATACGATGGTACAGACTCTGATGGGGTAATCCGTATTTCCCGGAAAACTATTAAAACGAAGGCTCGTGCAGTGGGAAACGGGGGGGGGGCGGACGGCAGTCTTCGAGAGAGAGTGAGGGAGAGAGGGAGAGGGATAGAGAGAGGGAGAGAGAGGGAGAGAGAGAGAGAGAGAGAGAGAGAGAGAGAGAGAGAGGGAGAGAGTTTATTCCGTATATCCGTGCATTTCAATATAAAACCTTCACTCCTGTATTGATCATCCTTTTCGATCTTGTCGACCTGTTACACCGCAACTTATTCCACTCTTGTCGTTTTCCCTGTCACCTGTCTGTCCTTCCTGGCCGTCTCATTAACCACTCCCTCTGCTTACATACCTACTGCCCTATCCTGAGACCAATCAGTCAGCTACCCATACCCCTATGATATTCGCCTGTAACCCTGGAAGGGTACATACTATCGCAGTGGCTCGAATGCATCCACAGAATCTGATGTCTACTTCTCTTACTATGCAATTCCCGATGACAACTGCATTCCCCTTCTCTCCCACCCCCACCCCCGTCCCGTCTGAGCAATTGTGTCAGATTCAGAGCCAGAGATCCGATCGCTGTGGCTGCACTGGTAGTTCGTCCTTCCCTGCAGTCTCCAAAGTGGTATACTGATTACTGAGGTTGATCACGGTTGTAATCTACACCGGCTGCTCTGTTCCTTACAGCTGCTGACACTCACCCAGGTGCATGCCGCCTGAGACTTTGGGGTGATTATCTTCTTGCAGCCTTATCTATCACCTCTTCAGTGTCTCTTGTAACGCGACGATCATGAAGCTGCAGTTCCACTTCCTTATTGACTTGCGTGAAGAAATGCCGCTCGGTGCACCTGCTGAAGATGTCATTATCCGGGAGAATATAACGGAATATCTACATCTCATAAAAAGAGAACAAAATTGCACCAGGACCATTCGCACTGACAGAGGAAGAATGAAGAATAAACTAATCAGATACTTGCCAGACAAAGCTTGTTCTCGGTGAAGCCTCTCCACTCTAACAAGGGAACATCTGCAGATGCTGGAAATCCGAGCAACACACACAAAATGCTGGAGAAACTCAGCAGATCAGGCTGCATCTGTGGTAAATAAAAGTAGTCGACGTTTCGGGCAGGACCGGAGAAGAGAAGGTGAGGAGTAGATTTGAAAAGTGGGGAGAGGGGAGAGAGAGACCCCAGGCGATAGGTGAAACCCGGATGAAGCATAAAGCTGGAATTGGCCGTAGGAAAACACCGCAAGACCGTGAGAGCAGCTTTATTCTTAATCACCCTTACCGTCCCGAGAGTAGCCGCCTCTCTAAGTCCCAATTCAACTGGGCCGCAGGACAAAGCGGAAAGCCCTCGAACTTTCCTTTCGTAATCGCACTCGCAGGCCTGTGAATTGTCTCCTCTCCCGCTCCCGATTGGAGTGGGCTGTCGGAAAAGTGAAAACACACATATAACTCCACAGAAACCATGTATGCCTCATGGAAGTATCGTTGTCATAATACCTCTCAGCTCAGTGCAGTTTGTTCAGGAAGGGTGGGAAAATTTGAAGACACAGCCTTGACCAGGCTGCCTGATAAAGAAAGTCGCCGGAGAGGTATGACCGCCAGGGCGGCCTCTGTGACGTCACCAGGCAACCTGCTTTAGTGGCTGCAACTGGAAATGAATTTCCTGTCCTCACCATCAGAGCAAGAGTATTTATGAAAAGGTAACAATGAAGAATCCCCGGCATTTTTTTAATGCTCACCAGTACACGTGAAGACTTTGGGGAGGATAAAAAAAAACAGACGGCGAGAGGCTGGAGAGAGAGAGAGAGACTGGAGAGAAAGGCGAGGAGAGTAGGAGGGAGAGAGACTAGGGGAGCATGAATGGCAGACGGTTAGAGATCGAGGGGGAGAGAATGGAAGAAGAGTGGGATTATGGGCTGAGAGAAGACGGGCAGAGAGCGATGCTGGAGAGAGTGGCTAGGAGAATGGGAATCGGGGAGAGAGACTTGAGGAAGACTGGGAATGAAACTGGAAGATAAGAGACAGGGGAGAGAGACACGGGGAGAGCGAGATTGTGGTGATTGGGAATGGGGGAAGAGACACTGGGGAGAATGAGAGACACGGGAAGAGCGAGAGAGACCGAGAGAGAGACGCTGAGTAGACAGTGAGACCAGGGGGAGAGAAACTGGAGTAAAACTAAGAGAAAGAGAGAGTAGGAGGGAGGAGAGTCTGCGTGGAGAGCGATCCAGCGGGGAGGGTGTTACGGGGAGAGACCCGTGGGATGGTGCGAAAGACCGGGGTTGGGGTCCCGGAAAATTGACTGTGGGAAGAGGGGAAGAGAGAGATTGTTGTTTCCCCTCAGCTCACTATGTGTTTGCCTGCATCTGTGTTGGTTGCCTCATTGACTAAATCTCCCGGAGGATTTAACCACCTTACTGCTCTTTGACCTAAAGTCTCCTCCTCTTTGTTATCCACACGTCTGAGAATACATCCATACCCGCCTCCTGATATAATTCGCTCTATCTGTCTCTCTCCTGCTCTCACTCGCCTGCTGTCTCTCACTTCGGCTCTCTGTTGCGCTCCCTCCTGGCGCTCAATCACCGCTCAATTACTGACAGCAGTTAAAAGGTATGTACCTTTACGGTATCTTGCTAGATGTTGTGAGGCTATGCACCCTCCCGCTCTGGCAGCGGCTGTAGTAAATATCTGCATTGTTACGGCACGGCGCTAGGTGTTCTAAAGCTCAGTTAAACTTCTCTAGCTGTAAGACAGCTGAAGGTGGCAGAGGGAATGAGGACCTACCGTTAGGGAAGGAGGAAAAAAAGAGCGTGTCGGTAAAGACGGGTCACGACGGGAGCGGGAGTGTTTGATACAGACGAAGTTACACTCGCGGATCAGGCTATGTTGTCAAAACCGAGAAGCAGGGGTAACAGGCTCACCTGAACTTTCAATTTATTAAGAGAGGGAGGATTTGTGCAAGGCTAAATTCTGTGGAAAAGAGTAAACAGGGGCCGACACCATTCATCAGGACTCTGAGTTTATGTGTGTTGTTTTTGTAATTCGAGGATCTGAAGATTTTCTCATGTTTGTGTTATATCTCTGTTCATCACGTGGTTTGTTTTCTAACTCTGTTCAGAAAAATCAGATCCAATGGGTATTTCACCGCATTCTTTAGTTCCTCTCGGAATTTGCTCTGAGTCAGTCCGTAAATACAAGTGTTGGTGCAGGAACTGAGAACCTGCAGCATCGCTGAAACCTCATCTGCGATGTAACGGGGATCGGTGACAGAATAAACAAAACTCAGTGAAATCCGCTGACAGATATAAAATACCACCTGTGTTAAACACAACAATATGAAACTACCGGATACACTGAAGAGCAAAATTATGGATTTGCGACGGTTCTCCATCTCCCGGTCCTTATCGTTCTCTCCACTCTTTTGTCTCCGAAGCTCCTTACGGGCTCGACTGGCCGCTAGAATTCGCCTGACAGTCAGTATATTGAACAGTAAAATCAGAAAGAATGGGGCACAAGGGGTTAAAATGCGGTGAAACAATTCAAATGCGGCCCATGCGGGAGAGTTTTCGAAACTCGATGTAAGACCGCAATACCAGGGAACATTATCAATTGGTACCATAGGCTCGTATGTAAACCCCCACGGGACACTCTCCAAACAGGTCAATACACTCACTGTCCCGATAACCACAGTCGCCGTTCCCTCGGTGCAATATTTTGTTTTCAGCTTGTCGTAGCAAATAGAAATGAATCGATCGACGGTGAAAGCAACAGTCAGCCAGGCAGAGGACGCAGTGCTCGCGAAAACCAGCCATCCACTGAGACTGCACACAGGAGTGATGAAAAGGAATGATCGGGGGAAATAAAACGATGCGGTCCACCTCAGCAGCGGATCCGAGATAACGACCAGTAGATCGGCCGCTGCCGTTCCCACCAGGTAACGAGTGACACATTTGGAGAGACCACACTTTCCCCGGGACAGAATCACAATCGCCATCAAGTTCGCTGGAAGAGAGAGAGGGAACAGCAAGTTGAGAAAAATAACTCCTCAGATTTGCCAAATTGTTACTACCAAAAGATAGTTTTATTGTTACACCTAACTCAACATCCGTTCAAATACAACTGCAGACAATCAATTCGTTTAATCTCAGCGGGATGTGTAAACCCAATATTCCCAAATACAGGGCAGCAGCTATAAGACCAAAAGCACAGAAACCTGAACATCACATTGTTGAACACAAACAGCTGGAAGAACGCTGCCTAACCCGTTCAAATCCACAAATGTTGGCCGATTCGCTAAATTACTGCCGTAGTTTGTTTTCGATCCGGATCCCAGAATACACAATCCCGGTGTTTCCATTCTATCCCTGAAATGCAGGACACCGGGACTGGACATGTGACAGTGGAAACCAGCGACAGGAGCGATCACAATATCACAATTAACCTTCAATTTCCACCAACGGCAGTTGACACTGCGGCCTACCGGGAATTCCAAAGGCTGAAATAAAAGGATAGTAGACGAACTCTATCTGACAGATGAGAGGATAATCCATTTCAGTGAGAATGTGTGAATTCTGTTACTCCCGAATCCACAGCTCGGGCAGACACTTTGAGCTGATTTCGTCAAAACGGCGCTGATTTATACGAAGTAGCGGTCTCCTGAGATATTCTTGCATCCCTGACTAACCTTCTTAGTTCCAGCTACTTGAACAAACACTTTAATCAAAACCATTGTTTCTGATGAAAGTATCCGGCCGATTGAAGACAATACGCCAAAATTCTTGGGTATTGTCTCAGCAGTGATTCATCTATTTAAAACAATGCGGGAGCTCTAATGACAAAGACTGACTTCATCACGGAACAGCCACATTTACAGATTTCAGGGTTTTGTTGACTAATTGTACATCTGTAAACGATGTGCACCCACGCCACCCGACCGAACCTCTGCCCCTGCGGTTTCCCATTTTGAACTGCCCTTCAGTGCTTCAACACGTTCCTGGCCAACACAAGCTTGCGCACACACACATAGACCCACACATAGACCCACACGTACACACACAAACACACACACACACATACAAACACACACAGACACACACACACACACACACACACACACACACACACACACACACACACACGCACACACACGCACACACACACACACACACACACACACACACACACACACACACGCACACACAGAAACACAGATACGAACGGAGATACAATAGACAGATCAACATCGGACAAATGGTCACGTTGCTGATGTACAAAAACACGAAAACATCTGCAGATGCTGGAAATGCAAAACAACACACACAATGTTCTGGCAAATCTCTGCTGAGTTCATCCAGCATTTTGTAATTTTGCTGCTGTAATATAATTGTATACACATCTGAAACCTGTCAGAGGTCAAACGAAACTGAGAAGAGTTATTTCAAGCTGCAAATAACTGGGCAGACGGGAAACTAATTAAAAATAGTCTCTCCCACTATAAGAAGCATCCGCTCCAAATCCTCTTTCTCTAAGCTGTTCAATATTCGATAGGTTTCAATGAGATCCCCCTTCATTCTTCTAAACTGAAGTGAATACAGGCCCAGAGCCATCAAATTCTCCTCATAGATTAACACTTTTATTCCCATGAACCTCTCTAGACCATCTCCAATGCCAGCACATCTTTGCTTAGATAAGGGGCACAAATTTACTCACAGTGCTTAAAGTGTGGTCTGACCAATCATTATAATGCCCCTGGATTACATACTTGCTCTTATATTCTAGTTCTCTTGAAATAAAAGTGACCACAGACTCAGCCTTCAAGTTAACCTTTAGATAATCCTGAGCAAGGAATCCCAAGTCGCTTTGCACATCTGATTGTTAAATTTTCTCTCCATTTAGAAAATAGTCTGTGCCTTTAATCCTTCTACCAAAGTGCATGACTATATATACACTTCCCTGCACTATGTTCCATCTGCCCATTCTCCCAGTCTGTCTAAGCCTTCTGCAGATACTTTGTTTCCTCAACTCTACCTGCCCCTCCAACTCTTGCTGTGTAATCCTGAAACTTGGCATAAAGCCAACAATTCAGTCATCCAAATCATTGACATATAACGTGAAAAGAATCGGCTCTGACAAAGACCACTGTGGAACACTACTAATAGACTGCGGCAAACCAGAAAAGGCCCCTTATTCTCATTCCTTCTCTTCTGCCAGTTTGCCAACGTTCAATCTATGCTATTATCTTTCCTGTAATGCCATGGGCTCTTAGTTTGTTAAGCATACTCACGTGCGGCAACTTGTCAAAGCCCTTCTGAAAATCCAACTAATCAACATCCACTGATTTTCTGTTGTCTATCGTCATTGTTATTTCCTCAAAGAATTCAAACAGATTTGTTCGGCATGATTTCACCTGAATGAAACCACTCTGACTTTGCCTGCTTCATCATGTGCCTACAACTACATCAAAACCTTATCCTTAATAATAACTCCAACAACTTCCCAACTACTGAAGTCAGGATAATTAGCTTATTTTGCCTCCCTCCCTGAAAGTGTGGAATGATATTTGCATTTTTCCAATCTTCTAGAGCCATTCTAGAACCTAATGATTCTTGAAGGATCATGACTAATGCCTGCATAGTCATAGTCATAGTCATACTTTATTGATCCCGGAGGAAATTGGTTTTCGTTACGGTTGCACCATAAATAATAAATAGTGGAAAAAACATAAATAGTTAAATAGTAATATGTAAATTATGCCAGTAAATTATGAAATAAGTCCAGGACCAGCCTATTGGCTCAGGGTGTCTGACCCTCCAAGGGAGGAGTTGTAAAGTTTGATGGCCACAGGCAGGAATTACTTCCTATGACGCTCAGTGCTGCATCTCGGTGGAATGAGTCTCTGGCTGAATCTACTCCTGTGCCCACCCAGTACATTATGGAGTGGATAGGAGACATTGACCAAGATGGCATGTAACTTAGACAGCATCCTCTTTTCAGACACCACCGTGAGAGTCCAGTTCCATCCCCACAACATCACTGGCCTTACGAATGAGTTTGTTGATTCTGTTGGTGTCTGCTACCCTCAGCCTGCTGCCCCAGCACGCAACAGCAAATATGATAGCACTGGCCACCACAGACTCGTAGAACATCCTCAGCACTGTCCAGCAGATGTTAAAGGACCTCAGTCTCCTCAGGAAATAGAGACGGCTCTGACCCTTCTTGTAGACAGCCTCAGTGTTGGTTGACCAGTCCAGTTTATTGTCAATGCCTTCACAACCTCCGCTCCTACCTCTTTCAGAGCCCCAGAGTGTAGTCCATCTGGTCCAGCTGACATCTAACATTCAACCTTTCAGCCTCCAAAGCACCTTCTCCTTGGTAATAGCAACAACACTCAATTCTGCCCCCAATACCTCTGGATTTTTGGCATATTCCTGGTGTGTTCCACAGTGAAGACAGACACAAAATAGGTATTAAGTTTGTATGCCAATTCTTTTCCCCCATTACTACCTCTCCCGCATCATTTTTCAGTGGTCCAATATCCACTCTCGTCTCTCCATTACATTTTATATTTCTGAATAAAAAATAGTTTTGGTATCATCTTATTATTGGCTAACTTATGTTTATATTTCATCTTTTCTCTCTTTATCAATTTTCAGTTGCCTTTTGTTAGTTTTTAAAAGTTTCCCAATTTTTGCCGTATTATTTGTTCTCTCTTTTCCCTCTATGCTGTCTCTGACTTCCCTTGTCAGCCACTGTTACCTTATCCTCCCTTTAGAATACTTGGGGATGTATCTATCCTGCGCCTTCTGAATTCCTCCAAGAAACACCAACCATTGCTGATCTGCTATCATCCCTGGCACTGTCCCCTTCCAGTTAAATTTGGCCAGCTCCTCTCTCATGGTTTAGTTACAGTAACCCCTTTTTATCCACTGAAATCCTAATATATCTGACTTCATCTTCTCCCTCCCAAAGTGCAGGGTGGATTTAACATATTATGACAACTGCCTCCTAAGGGTTTCTTTACCTTAAAGTCGCTAATGAAATCTGGTTCATAACACAACACTCAATCCAGAATTGCCTTTCGCCTGGTGTCCTCAACCACAAGCGGTTGTAGAAACCCAACTTGTACGCTTTCTACAAATTCCAACTGTTGGGGTTCGGCACCAACCTAAATTTCTCAATCTACCTGCAAATTGAAATTCTCCATGACTATTGTAACATTTCAATTTTTATATGCCCCTTCTGTCTCCTGTTGTAATTTGTACCCCATCTCTAGGCCACCGTTCGAATGTCTGGATATTATTCCCATCAGGGGCTTTTTACCCTTGCAGTTTCTTAACTCTAATCACAAGGATACTCTATCTTCCAATCCAATGTTTCCGATTTCTAAGGATTTGATTTCACTTTTTACGAACAAATCCTTTCCACCCCGCCCCCCCCGCCTACCTCTCTGTCCTTTCCATACAATGTGTCTTTTGACGTTAACCTCCCAACTATGATTTTCTTTCAGCCACGATTCACTGATGCCCACAATGTCATAACTGAAATCTCTAACCTCTACCTTATTGCATATACTGTACAGTGTGCATTAAAATATGACACCTTCAAACTTGTATTCCTTACCCTTTTCGATTCTACCACTATGTTAGATTTCAACTCATCCCAGTCACTGCAACTTTGCTCTATCATCTGCCTGTCATTCCTCACAGTGTCACTACACATTGAATCTACTTGTATACCAACTGCCCCGTCTTCAGTCCTATCATTCCAGTTCCCATCCTCCCTGCCTAATCAGTTTAAACCCTCCTCCACAGCTCCAGCAAACCTGCCCACAAGGATATTGCTGTCACTTGGCTTCCGGTGTCACTAATCTTTTTTCTGCAGGTCATAACTTCCCCTTTTAGGCTATTAGTTTCAAGAATATTAGACCATCATTGTTTAGAGTTCTCATGGGTTTCATAACTAGGGTAAATCAATAGTGTTAGGCCACCATTAACATGGTTCTTTAGCATTCTGTTTTGAAACACTTGTTGTTGATCTGACGTAACTCAGTCCCAGATTCTTCTCTCCCTCCTGGACTTTGCTTCATTTCTACTTCTGACTGCAAGTTTATTGGATTGCATGGTTGTTCCTCCTTTAGGTGAGGGATAATTATGTGTATCTGTTTTTCTTGCGTCATTTCTGTAGGCAATTGGGATTTCTCGTGTTCATATAGTTTTTGCTTTTAAAGCACGTGCACTGAAGGGAACCAAGGGATCAGAGGTTTCCCATCATTTTATGTGCATAAAGGTGGACCAATGCAATGAAAACATGTTTGCAATGTCGGGCATCAACACCGTCATTCAGTTAGGCACTACGTACAAAAAGTGATCTCTGTGTTTCCTGTTTAAAAATTAATCTCTCAACAACAATCTTGATTTTTTTTTTTACAGCAGATGGTCTTGCGTGTTCTTGATGGTGAGACTTCAATTAGAAATCCTTTAATGCTTGTTTGCTAATATTTTCTCCTTTTTCTCTTATTTTCTACGTTTAGACCGTTTCAGTGCTAACTCAAAGGGAAAGGATGGCTAATTCAACACAGGCAAATGCATCTCTCAGCAACCTAACAGACATTGAAAGAGGAAGCGCTTACAAAACAGTTGGAGTAATCTTCATTGTGACTTCAGCATTATCTTTGAGTCTGGTGACCATTATCGGAAACATTCTGGTTATGCTTTCTATTAAAGTAAACAGACAGTTACAAACAATTAACAACTATTTCATTTCCAGCTTAGCCTGTGCTGATTTGATTATTGGTGTGTTCTCTATGAACCTTTACACCACTTACATCGTCATTGGCTACTGGCCCATGGGCCCAGTGATGTGTGATTTATGGCTGGCTCTAGATTATGTTGCTAGTAATGCATCTGTCATGAACCTTCTTATCATCAGCTTTGACCGATACTTCTGTGTGACAAAGCCTCTCAGCTACCCTGCGAAGAGAACCAGCAAGATGGCAGGGATGATGATTGCAGCTGCTTGGCTGCTGTCATTTATCCTGTGGGCTCCTGCCATTCTCTTCTGGCAGTTCATTGTAGGAGGGCGGACAGCTAAAGAGGGTGAGTGCCATGTACAGTTCTTCTCAAATCCAGTTGTCACTTTTGGCACTGCAATAGCAGCTTTCTATCTACCGGTTATTACCATGACTATTTTGTATGTGCAAATATCCCGTGCTAGCAAGAGTCAGATCAAGAAGGATAAGAAAGAGCCCGAGTCAAACAAAGACACCATTTCTCCCAGTCCAGTGCGGGGCAAAATAATGAAACCGAGTAACAACAACGTTTCCAGTGCACCTGATGGGTTGCAGAATGTCAAAGTACAAAATGGCGAGGCAGCTGGGGAAGTAATGACGGATCATTGTGGCCAAGGAGAGGAAAAGGAGATCTCCAATGACTCGACTTCGCTCAGTGTGGTCCCTTCCATCCAGGAGGAGGAAGGAACGATTGATGAGAGCACACAGGTCTCCACTGCACAAAGGCATTTTAGCATCGGCAGCTCCAAGCTCTCCAGCATAAAGGTTGTCACTAAATCCCAAAAGAGTGAGTACTGCGCTACCACAGTTGAAATAATGTCAGACAACAGCACCAAAAATAGTAAAGACAGAAAGCTCACCGCAGCCCACAAGATTATTAAAATGACAAAGACCCCTGCTAAGAAAAAGAAGGGATCTGTTACCCGGGAGAAGAAGGTGACCAGGACCATCCTGGCTATTCTGCTGGCATTTATCATCACCTGGACCCCATACAATGTCATGGTACTCATTAACACTTTCTGTTCAGTCTGCGTCCCTAACAAAGTATGGACTATTGGATACTGGCTCTGTTACATCAACAGTACTATCAACCCAGCCTGCTATGCACTATGCAACACTACCTTCAAGAAAACCTTCAAACATCTTCTCTTGTATCAATATAAAGACATTGGTGCATCAAGATAAAATCAGCAACAAGCTCATCTCCATGAACATTATATACATGTTAAAGATGACTTTCATAATGTTTATCTATAAATGTATGTAAGTAAATGTTCAAAATGCAAATTTATGGTTCAAGTAGACATTATATGTAATATGGTGAAAGCACACGAGTTATGTCTAATGAATTTCTAACATCTGCTTAAATGAAGAGTGTTCTGATTATTATGATGTTTCGGAGTGAAATCGTAAATGAATCTGCCTAAATTGCAAATACAATGCCTTCCAGTTAATTGGGGCACACTGGGATTTGTACATTTTGGCCCGATTACATGGTTGCCCCAATTAGCCGAACTTTCATGGAAATAGTTAACAAAGTATAAAAAAGACAAATTACCATTTAAATAAGTAACAAATTATGTATTGAAATGAAATACAGAATAAATTAGAACACAACCAAAATCACCACAGTATATAAAACTGTATTAGTTCCTAATTATTACGCTGGAATTCATTAAGTGTACCCTGACGTGTTCTTTTGATTGACTGTAAGTAAACAACTTCATCACAGACACCAAGTGCAGATAGTGGACAGCTTTCAAACAGTACTTTCGCTGATTGGGACCTCCAAATCCTTATTTTAATTCTAACATTCAACATGATTGCTGATACCTTCAAATTGATCATAATGCCTAACTTGTTGAAGTATTGAAATTGTTTCATTTCACCCCAGCCGTTCTGGCATCCGCAAGTCTGAATGTTTGAAACCGCAGTGAGTAAAACAGTTCCAAACTGTCTTACCGTTTATCATTTGCCTACGATCAATGACAAAAAATCACTGCTTTTTGAACACAAACACACAAGTAATGCTATTTAAAACGGTTGTTTTAATTACGGCATAGTGTATAACGGCCATATAACTTTCATGTCACTGACGCTAGTTAGAAACTGTTTGGCAACAGATTCCTGCCCCAATTAAGAGGCATAGCTTCCCAAATGAACAAAGGAATCCCATTTTTTCCGTTTTTATTTTCATTAAGTATTGTCCTAAAACAGTGGCTGCCCCAATTAACCAATGGACCAATTAATCCCATTTCACTGAATTATAAAAGTCAACATTGACACATTCAAGCGGTAACGTTCATTTTTATCATATTACTCAGTATCAAAAATTGTATCTTGTCCTTTTATTAACTTTGTGTTTCTAATGGATACACACTTCATTACAGTTTAGTTGGTAGTTGTAATTGGTTGCTTCGAAACTTAATCACTTGTCATAAGGGAGCCGTTGTTGGCGGACCCAAATGCAAGACACAGACACTGAACTACTAGGAACAGGGCTAGTTGTGTCAAGAAAGCAAGGGAAGACAGGAATAAATGACGCTTGACATTGACACAGGCCCTGAACGAGAATAGGATTCTGGGCCTGGGCTAGGACTTGGAGGAGAGACAAGGGACCCGGACGTGGATCTAGGAACTTGGAGCCTCAGCTAGGGCTCCGAGCCAGAGACTGGACAAGGACCCGAAACCTGGGTCTTGACTTGGGCTCGGACCCCAGTCTAGGCGAGGACAAGACGTGGCTACAGGACTGGACGTGAGACTCCAGGACAGGACGAGGGAACTCCAGAACTATGGTTTCAGTCGAAGCAAGCAGCTGAAGAAGGGAGTGGAAGAAATCGAGTAGAAAAAGCAGTTTTTTTTTTAAACACTGCTCAGGGAGAAGGGTCTGCATTGCGCAGGCGCGTGACGTAGCGCGCCAAGGTTTAAAAGCAGACCACCTATACAGCGGCCATCGTCGGAGTGGACTGAGTCAGAGTGGGATGGCTTTGGCTCAACAGGCTTCGGCGAGAACGGGCAGAGGCCAGGGTAGGCTCCGATTAGTTTTTTTGTTCAGATTGTCTAGCGTAGAGAGAATGCCAGGCAGGATGTTGGAATGCTCCTCTTGCAGGATGTGGGAAGTCAGGGAGCCCTCCGGTGTCCCTGACAACCACACCTGCCAGAAGTTCATCCAGCTGCAGATCCTAACAAACCGCGTTAGGGAACTGGAGCAGGAGCTGGAGCACCTGCGGATCATTCGGAAGAATGAGGAGATTATAGATAGCAGCTACAGGGAGGTAGTTACGTCAAAGGAGCAGAGGACAGGAAATTTGGTCACTGTCAGGCAAGGGAAGAGGAAAGGGCAGGCAGAGCAGGGTTCCCCTGTGGCCATTCACCTCAACAACAAGTATAATGCACTGGATACTGTTGGGGGGGATGACTTACCTAGGACTAGCTGCAGTAGCCGGATCTCTGGCACTGAGTCTGGCTCTGCAGTGCAGAAGGGAGGGTGGAAAAAGAGCAGAGCGGTAGTGATAGGGGATTCGATAGTTAGAGGTACAGATAGGAGGTTCTGTGGTCGTGACATCGAATCCAGGATGGTTTGTTGCCTCCCAGGTGCCAGGGTCAAGGATGTCTCTGATCGATTGCATGACATTCTGAAGTGGGGGTGGGGTGTTGATCTGCCAGATGTCGTGGTGCACATCGGCACCAATGACATAGCAAGGAAGAGTGGGGAGGTCCTGGAGTGTGAGTATAGAGAGTTTGGTAGGAAGCTGAAAAACAGGAACTCGAGGGTGGTAATCTCAGGATTGCTACCTGTGCCAGGTGCCAGTGAGGGTAGGAATAGGATGGTGTGGAGAATGAACAACTGGCTGAGGAACTGGCGTAGGGGGCAGGGTTTCAGATTTCAAAATCATTGGGACCTCTTCTGGGGCAGGTGGGACCTGTGCAAGAGAGACGGGTTACACTTGAACTACAGGGGGACCAATATCATTTCAGGGAGGTTTGTTAGTGCTATTGGGGAGGCTTTAAACTAGATTTTCAGGGGGTTGGGAACCAGAGTGCCAGAGCTGACAGTGTGGCTGGGGTGAAAGCAAATGATGTTAACAGTTCAAGCAAATCCGCTAATAGAAAGGTTGTGAGTGGTGGTAAAAATCTTCTGAGGTGTATATATTTCAATGCTAGGAGTATTGCGGGGAAGGCGGACGAGTTGAGGATGTGGATTGACACGTGGAATTATGACGTTATAGAAATTAGTGAAACTTGGCTACAGGAGGGGCAGAACTGGCAGCTTAATATTCCAGGGTTCCGATGTTTCAGATGTGATCGAGGCAGATGAATGAAATGTGGGGCAGTAGCATTGCTTGTTAGGGAAAATATTACAGCAGTGCTCAGGCAGGACAGATTAGAGGGCTTGTCTACTGAGTACTTATGGTTGGAGCTGAGAAACAGGAAAGGTATCGCCACATTAGTGGGATTGTATTACAGACCACCCAATAGTCAACGAGAATTGGAAGAGCAATTCTGCAGAGAGATAGCAGGCAACTGCAGGAAACATAAATTTGTGGTGGTAGGGGATTTTAGTTTTCGATAGATTGATTGGGACTCCCATACTGTTAGGGGTCTAGATGGTTTAGAGTTTGTAAA
This sequence comes from Mobula birostris, assembly GCF_030028105.1. Lineage (NCBI taxonomy): Eukaryota > Metazoa > Chordata > Chondrichthyes > Myliobatiformes > Myliobatidae > Mobula > Mobula birostris. The sequence continues at coordinate 84,714,272 of NC_092382.1, forward strand.
ATGTGTTCAGGAAAGTTTTCTAAATCAATATATAGAGGGACCAAATAGAGGGAATGCAATATTGGATCTCCTGTTAGGAAACGAGTTAGGACAAGTGACGGAAGTGCGTGTAGGGGAGCACTTTGGTTCCAGTGATCATAGCACCATTAGTTTCAATTTGATCATGGACAAGGATAGATCTGGTCCTAGGGTTGATGTTCTTAACTGGAAGAAGGCCAAATTTGAAGAAATCAGAAAGGATTTAAAAAAGCGTGGATTGGGACAGGTCGTTCTCTGGCAAGGATGTGATCGGTAAGTGGGAAGCCTTCAAAGGAGAAATTTTGAGAGTTCAGAATTTGTATGTTCCTGTCAGGATTAAAGGCAAAGTGAATAGGAATAAGGAACCTTGGTTCTCAAGGAATATTGCAACTCTGATAAAGAAGAAGAAGGAGTTGTATGACATGTATAGGAAGCAGGGAATAAATAAGGTGCTTGAGGAGTATAAGAAATGCAAGAAAAGTCTTAAGAAAGAAATCAGGAGGTCTAAACGAAGACATGAGGTTGCCTTGGCAGTCAAAGTGAAGGATAATCCAAAGAGCTTGTACAGGTATATTAAGAGCAAAAGGATTGTAAGGTATAAAATTGGTCCTCTTGAAGATCAGAGTGGTCGGCTATGTGCGGAACCAAAGGAAATGGGGGAGAACTTAAATAGGTTTTTTGCGTCTGCATTTACTAAGGAAAGTGGTATGAAGTCTATAGAATTAAGGGAAACAAGTAGTGAGATCATGGAAACTGTACAGATCGAAAAGGAGGAGGTCCTTGCTGTCTTGAGGAAAATTAAAGTGGATAAATCCCCGGGACCTGACAGGGTGTTCCTCGGACCTTGAAGGAGACTAGTGTTGAAATTTCAGGGGCTCTGGCAGAAATATTTAAGATGTCGCTGTCTACAGGTGAGGTGCCGGAGGATTGGAGAGTGGCTCATGTTGTTCCGTTGTTTAAGAAAGAATCGAAAAGTAATCCGGGAAATTATAGGCCAGTAAGTTTAACGTCGGTAGTAGGTAAGTTATTGGAGGGAGTACTAAGAGACAGAATCTACAAGCATTTGGATAGACAGGGACTTATGAGGAAGAGTCAACATGGATTTGTGCGTGGTAGGTCATGTTTGACCAATCTATTGGAGTTTTACGAGGAGGTTACCAGGAAAGTGGATGAAGGGAAAGCAGTGGATATTGTCTACATGGACTTCACTAAGGCCTTTGACAAGGTCCCGCATGGGAGGTTAGTTAGGAAAATTCAGTCTCTGGGTATACATGGAGAGGTGGTAAATTGGATTAGACATTGGCTCAATGGAAGAAGCCAAAGAGTGGTGGTAGAGAATTGCTTCTCTGAGTGGGGGCCTGTGACTAGTGGTGTGCCACAGAGATCAGTGCTGGGTCCATTGTTATTTGTCATCTATATCAATGATCTGGATGATAATGTGGTAAATAGGATCAGCAAATTTGCTGATGATACAAAGATTGGAGGTGTAGTAGACAGTGAGGAAGGTTTTCAGAGCCTGCAGAGGGACTTGGACCAGCTGGAAAAATGGGCTGAAAAATGGAAGATAGAGTTTAATACAGACAAGTGTGAGGTATTGCACGTTGGAAGGACAAACCAAGGTAAAACATACAGGGTTAATGGTAAGGCACTGAGGAGTGCAGTGGAACAGAGGCATCTGGGAATACAGATACAAAGTTCCCTAAAAGTAGCGTCACAGGTAGATAGGGTCGTAAAGACAGCTTTTGGTACATTGGCCTTTATTAATCAAAGTATTGAGTATAAGAGCTGGAATGTTATGATGAGGTTGTATAAGGCATTGGTGAGGCCGAATCTGGAGTTCTGTGTTCAGTTTTGGTCACTAAATTACAGGAAGGACATAAATAAGGTAGAAAGAGTGCAGAGAAGGTTTACAAGGATGTTGCCAGGACTTGAGAAACTCAGTTACAGAGAAAAGTTGAATACATTAGGACTTTATTCCCTGGAGCGTAGAAGAATGAGGGGAGATTTGATAGAGGTATGTAAAATTATGATGGGTGTAGATAGAGTGAATGCAAGCAGGCTTTTTCCACTGAGGCAAGGGGAGAAAAAAACCAGAGGACATGGGTTAAGGGTGAGGGGGGAAAAGTTTAAAGGGAACATTAGGGGGGGCTTCTTCACACAGAGAGTGGTGGGAGTATGGAATGAGCTGCCAGACGAGGTGGTAAATGCGGGTACTATTTTTAACATTTAAGAATAAATTGGACAGATACGTGGATGAGAGGTGTATGGAGGGATATGGTCCGTGTGCAGGTCAGTGGGACTAGGCAGAAAATGGTTCGGCACAGCCAAGAAGGGCCAAAATGCCTGTTTCTTTGCTGTAGTTTCTCTGGTTTCTATGGCTTCTAACCGGGCTGGGTGAGGTACTCCTGGGCTGGGCGGGGCACAGGGACAGGACGAGACACCTGGACTGGACGAGCACACGAAGCGGCCGCACTGGGAGCACTGGACGCAGTAAATCTCATCAGTTGACTCTCAGATGAAGTGTCGTCTCACGTGGAAGGACGGTCTGGGGCCCTGAATGGTGGTGAGGGAGGAAGTGAAAGGGAAGGTGGAACACTTGTTCATCTTACAAGGATAAACGCCGGGAAAGAGTTCGGTGGGAAGGGATGTGGGTGGGCGGGAACGAATGGAAAAGGGTGTCGCGTAAGGATCGATCCCTGCGGAAAGCAGAGAGAGTGGGGGGGAGGCGGTGGGGAGGGTAAGGTGTGCTTGGTGGTGGGGTGCTCCCGATGCAGCCTTCTATATATTGGTGAGACCCGACGCAGACTGGGAGGTCGTTTTGATGGACACCTACGTTCTGTCCGCCAGAGAAAGCAGGATCTCCCAGTGGCCATATATTTTAATTCCACGTCCCATTCTCATTTTGATATGTCTGTCACAGCCTCCTCTACTGTCAAGATGAGGCTACACTCAGGTTGAAGGAACAACACCTTAAATTTCGTCTGGGTAGCCTCCAACCTGATGGCATGAACATTGACTTCTCCAACTTCCATTAATGCCCCATCTTCCCTTCTTACCCCATCAGCTATTTATTTATTTATTTATTTATTTGTTCATTCATTCATTCATTCATTCGTTCATTCATTCATTCATTCATTTATTCTATTTCCCAGCTTTTTTTTTCTTTCTCTCTCTCTCTCTCTATCCCTCTCACAATAACTGCGTGCCTGCTGTCCATCTTCCTCCGGGGCTCCCCTCCCGCTTTCTTTCTCCCTAGGCCTCCTGTCCCATGATCCTCTCCCTTCTCTAGTCTGGCATCCCTTTTCCCAGCTCTTAGCTTTATCCCCTCCCCTTCCTGTCTTCTCCTATCATTTCGGATCTTCCCCTCCCTCTCCCTCCTTCAAATCTTTCACTATCTTTTCTTTCAGCTATTCCCGACGAAGGATGTCGGCCCGAAACGTCGACTGTGCTGCTTTCTGTAGATGCCGCCTTGCCTGTTGCTTGAATTTCCAGCATCTGCAGATTTCCTCGTGTTTGCATCAGACATCCTCTGTGCCCCACTGTCGCATTAACCATTGTCTCATTGATCACTGCCTGCCAACCAGGTTCATAACTAGCATTCATACACTCAGTAACACAGTTGAACATGTAGTAAGTCTCGTATCTATTGTTCATAGGTTGCACACAGTTCAACAATAACAGACACAATATTCAAATAGTCTTGTATAAAGCAGAATAATTCATTCCATCTCATTCCATCCGGGACATTAGACAGGGAGCAGTGGTTAGAATGGCTGAGATATTCTATCACATGTCCTCAAACAGAGAAGTGCTGCTTCATGCTAGTGGGACAAACTTATTGGGTCAATGGTCAACCCACGGCTGAATGGCTAACCCTTCCCAAATTCTACTTTTCCCTTAATCCACAATTTCTCCTGCTTTACAAAATGCATGTGACAGGAAAATGCATATTTTACATTCGCCCGTGCCTCTCAACACTTTGCAGCATCCGTGGGATCCATTTCAGCTGGACAAGAATAACACTCTAGTAAAGTGGTGATGGAACAGAATTTAACTGATGGCACAAATTCACTCAGTCTGTAACCAAACCAAGTGCATTATTTAGAGATGGGCTCAGCGGTGTATCTAGCATGTGGAGTGACCCTGGGCACGCACCTTGGGCAGGGTATGTACGAATAATTCAGTAGAATACAGACAGGTTCTAGAAAAGAGGGGTTAAGTAAGGACTTTCGTAGATAAGAAGGATAAAAAAGGTGAAACTCTTGATTCTAGAAAACCTGTGAGTAATGTCAAAGAGCATGGAGGAATCCACGTCAAACTTGCAAATGTATTGGAGCCCATCCATTGATTCGCAGAAGCGCTGAGAACTTCATTTTGGGTTGAAGACCCAGTGCCTTGCAGCTGATATCTCAGATCCTGACGCAGCACAGGCGGACTCCAACCAGGTGTATGTGTGTCGATGTGGAAGCTCAGATTTTCACTGACTAAACTCAGGATGTGGCCAGCATACTGGGAATACTAATGTTCAAAAGAGATGACAGAATGTTGTAACAATACAATATTCTCACCTCGTTCACAGTACTGGGGTAGCTGGGCTGTCGTGTGGAGGGAGCAGCGGTGACGTTGTGCAGTAAAGACTGCATTCATTATCCCACCATTATCATTCTGCCAGTTATCTTGTCATTATGAGAAAGGATATCCAAGCCTAACAGGATAAGCAGAAGCCCTTCTCATCAGAAATGATGCTAATCCTGATGGGAGGATACAGTATAAAGACAGCCTTCCAGAGACATACTTGCACACCAAAGCCATTTGCAGTCTCCTTCACTAAAGTTCCTCGACCAGGCTACATTCAGTCCAGCCAGCCCTACCGCTGATTTTGCTCTGCATGAATCTCCTCCCAACTTGCTTCAATAATTCCATCAAAGGTTCAAAGGTCCAATTTAATGTCAGAGAAATACGTACAATATACATCCTGAAATGTTTTGTGTTCGCAAACATCCACCCAACCAAAGTGCCCCAAAGAATGAACGACAGGTAAACATAAGAACGCCCAAGTCCCCACCCCCAGCTCCCCCCTGCCGTGCAAAAGCGGTTGCAAGAAACAATCCCCCCTCCCGCCACCGACAAAAAAGTAAGAATCGGCACCGCCACCAAGCAGACAAGTGTGAGTAAAGCAATTGCAAAGACACAGACTTGAAATTACCCCAAGCACTTCGAGTTTCACCTGGTCTTCGACATACCACAGGTTCTCTCTTTCCTTAATATGGGAAAAGGAGGTGTCTCGATCAGCAGACAAATGTATTTCCTTCTTCACAAACTCTATTCAGTCTCCACTTAAGTGTTTCTGTATTATTTACTTAAGACACCTCCTGTCATGGCAATTTTGATTTCTACCTTCTTACCAATCTTTGGATAAGTAAGTGAGATTTTTTGGAGACTAACTTGTGTTGTTGGCCTTTGTCTCCCCCAGCTGACCAATGGAGCATTCTGTCGCCATCCACTTAGGTAAAGGCACTAAGGGTGAAAAAATGTTCTTATTCCACTTGCCAAGATTGGATTGATAAAATCGGTTTGGAATATTTATTTTGTTGTTTTGTATTTCGTGTTGCAGCTAAATACATTTTTGAAGAACAGTGAATTAGGATCTGCTTTACTGCTGCAGTTGGATGAATTGGTACTGTAACTGGGCGAGCATTCAACCTGGCCAAGCATGCCGCTACTTTTTCTCTTTCATCTTGTTCCCTTTCTGCTTCTGAAACCAACCCCCCCCCCCCCCGGCCAAACACACACACACTTTTTCTGAGTGTCTAGCTGCTTCACACGGAGCTGGTTAACAAAAAGCAGAGCCCCTGCAAAGGGAAGCCTGTGTGGCACACTGCGGAATTAGAGCCATAGAACCATCAAAAGACAGCACAGAAACAGACCCTTCAGCCCATCTAGAGGGGCCGAAAATTCTTAAACTGCTTACTCCCATCGAATGCACCAGGACCATAGTCCTCCATACTCCTACCATCCATGTACCTGTCCAAACTTCTCTTAAATACTCAAATTGAGCTTGCATGTACCTCCTGAGCTGGCAGCTCGTTCCCCACTCTCACAGCCCTCAGAGTGAAAAAGTTTCCCTTCATGATCCCCTTAAACTTCCCCCTTTTTTCTTCTGCTGTGTATTGCAGAGCTCCTCCTGGGTGGTGGAAGCTGTAGAATCTTTGTTGCAGCTGAACATTTCTTTGCTCTTTTACAATTTTGTTTGGTAACCACGTGGCATTTGTGTGTGCAGGAATCCCTGTATTGCAGACCATGTTGTAGGCATTAACCCTTGAACTCCCATAACTGCGTTTTGGATAGTTGTGGTGGTTCAGCTGCAGACTGCAGCAGACCATTACAGAACACAAGCATCTTCGACAGCTCCAGGCACCAGCATTGATTTGTGTCAATTCACTGATTGGTCACGCACTGTCTTGCCACCAAGAGGGTGTTTATTCCTTTTGCTCAAGTTGCACCAAGATCGGGGGTCCCCAGCCTTTTATATGCCAGAGACTGATACTATTAAGCAAGGGGTTTGTGGTTGCCAGGTAGATATACAGAGCTTTAATGTGGCATCTGCAGAGTTGTGGTCTGATCACCCTGCACAGTGAAGAAGCTTGCACAAAGCTATTCACGAATTCCATTCTTGCTTCTCTGGCATTGGAGACTCTCACTTAGGAAAGTGACAGCCAGTACATTGCCTCTCCAGGTTTGAGCTTCTAATTATGGCTGGAGAAGGTGACAATTTTGAGTGAAAGAGTCTTTACTGAACCATCAACGCCTGGTAGATTGTTCTCTCACTGAGTTTCAGAGAAATGTTCCTGAAGATTTTGTGTATGAGAGCCCTTCTTCCAAGAGAATTCCCTCAGTGTCCCCCGCAGCTTCCTGTCTCATCAAACAGCTTGTCCTTCTCTCTATGCTCTCTGTTCATTCTGCATGCAAGAAGAATACCTGCTTGTCCACGCCCCCGTCCCCCATGTCTGGGAGAAACTGGTGCCTGCAGAAACCTTGAAGTCAAACCAAAAGCTTAGTGGCTTGGCACATCATTCCCTGTACACTGCCCAAGTGTAAATATTAGAAACAACCGAAACTTTGTGGATTTCCAGTTCACCAATCAGAAATAAATCAAATCTCTCAGCGTAGTGTCAACTAACCTGAGTTTTTCAAAAAAAATGTATGAGTATTTCAAGGTAGCCTGCTGTGCTAAAAGGGGTAGTGTTACCACTGCAAGTTGTTTGGGATAAATAGGAATGCATCACAACACTGTATAGACACGTATCACAATGATGAAAGAATTGAAACTTTGTATCGGTAGAACTGTCTAAAGGAATGAAAGATTTTATGATTACCATTGCACATAAGGATATTTTGAAATAGCTGTACAGTTTTGAAAAGGAAAGTCGGTCCTGAGGAGTCTCAAAACTGTTGATTGATTTCTGCTTGCTGTGAATAGGATGTCTCAGGGGTTTGTTTGTTTCTTGAATTCCTAGACTTGGGCTAGTGCACAGGGATTGGTGTGCCTGTGCTTTGTCTTTTATTTATGCAGAAACCAGTTTATCCCAGATATGACAGGGATTTGGGGCCATTCTTCTCTTGTGATGAAGAATGAGGTGAGGGCCTGGAGAAAGAGGGCAAGCAACTCAAAGAGAGAGAGGAAGGAATGAATACTAAGGAGCTTTGATAAGAAGCAATTCATCCACCTAAACATCAATAAGAAACAGTGTATCAGACGTCTGTGTATCAGGAAGGATTTTCTCTCTAAAACCTGCCACCTGTTCCAAATATGGATAAACTAGTTATTGTTTTCAGTTGGCAATGAAGGGACTGTAGGTTTGTCATGCTGCAACTGGCATGGAACTTTAATTCCCACATACATTGGAGCTCATTTTACCAAACCCCAGGAAGAGATGCCGCATGCAACATAAAAGAAAACAGTTGTTATTTTTTTAATAAGTAGATTCCAAAAAATAAATACCTTAAAGACTACGCATTTAATTTGTCTCCTTCAATAATATTAAGAAAGAAAAATCTGTTTTGTTTCCAGTAACTTGACTATATCCTTACTCAATATCCAGCTGAGATTTATGATCTAATAGAGAATACCACTGTAATTTGCTGATTATGTCTTGTTTTAAAATATCAAAGACAAAATATCTTTTGAACTATTATGGTTTTTAGAAATTCTCCAGCTTGATTACCTCTGATTTTGAACGCTGGAAGCTATGCTGAATTATAGCTTACAAACTTCTCAGTACAAATGATCAGCACGCTCTTAATATACGTAATTATTGATTCCTCTATGATTACTGCCTTGCTGTTAGACAAGGTCATTTGCAGAATGCTTATTTTATTCAAATATGTGTCAAAGTGGAAATGTCTTTCCTTCGGGTCAATGCCAGTGAATCATTAACCTTACCTTACAATACCTTACTATTAAAATTTCATGGGACAATGGGGCTAAAGTAAGGTGCCTGTTGCATCTTACATTCCGCATCATTGCCTTCCTTTAGTTTTTCTTCATTGAATGAAATGAATGTAAAACTGACATGTAGCACCCTCATCTTTTTGGTAACACTATCATGCTCTCTAGTGTCTCTCTGATTTATATTAACGTCATTTGACATCTGTATTCGTTAATACCCTCAATATGCATGCACAGAAACTGTATTAACTTCTCATTTCATTGCAGTACCTTTGTTTCAAATGGTTGCCCTACATTGTGAATCCATGAATGAGACAAAGTCTTCAGGATGGATTTTGGGCACTGTGGTATGAAAATTACACAATGTTCTGGTTAAGAGATGCAGATGCATTGCAGCGATGCAGCCCTTGACTAGTGATGGTACAGTGGCTTAGTGATGGATCTATCAGGCAAACCTGTCTGGAAAAATAAAAAGAATGGAGAAGATTGGGGGCGAAGAAAAGTGGATCCAACACGACCAAAGGGCTGAATTCCGTTTGGTGGCCGAGACTTGATGAAAACATCGAGCACATAGTTGGTGCACGCGACCCCTGCCAGCAGTCTCGAACTGTAAAACCTCCCGTCCCATGGCACTGGCCGACCTAAACTTGGAGACGTTTAACGTTGACTCGCCAGTCCTTTGGCGGACACGAATCATTGGCAGTAGTCGATGCGCATTTTAAATGGATTGAGGTCAAAACGGTGAAGACTTCGACGATAAACGCTTCACGCATTTTTTACGCATGGAATCCCTGATACTGTAGTCTGTGATAAATGTCCCGCGTTTACAAGTAAGGAATTCCAAGTACTTGCAGAAGATAATGTAGTTCGATCGCAGCATACGTCCCTTTATCGCCCATCTTTAAACAGTATGGCTGAATGAGCTGCTCAGATGTCACGCAGGGGACTCAAAAGTTTCATGAGGAGATGCACCACAGGATCTACTGACTGTTTTTTTTCCGGATGCCAGATAACTTCACTAACCACTGCAGAGGTATTTCTGGACCGCAGGTTGCATTCCTGATTAGATTTATCGCGCCAGATCCGGACGAACGAGTAAGAGAGAAAAAGACATTGAAAGTGCGTTACGACTGAATTAGGCAACATCGGAACATTGAGGTGGGAGATCCGGTTTATGTTCGCCGGAACCCTGAGAGCCGAAGGTGGATGAAAGGAGAAGTTGTGGTGAAGGAGGACCAGCAAGTTCCTTCAACGCTTGAGGATGGTTATTTGAGCATTTGAGTGTATGCCGCCGACATCCAGACTACCTCAACAGATGGCCGAGTGAATCAGCCGTTCCACAACGGGCTAGTGAACAAGCCGGGTTAGCCCCGCAACTTGTCGAGAAGAATCCCCAGTTGCAAACACTGAACCCGGATCATCACTCGAGCCTGGGGTTTCTGGATTCCGCCTATCAGTACGGACCAGAAAACAGGAGGAATATTATCAAGTTGGCTTCGCCTAAAAGCATATAGGGTGGAGAGATGTCCGATCCACAGGGCGACTCTTTATGGGTGTGTCATGTGACATCACGGGATTGGGATATTATTCCGTTAGGTTTGGTCTACTAATCCTGTCCGTGTGATCGGGTTCATTATATCCGGGTGACTACGAGTACGACAAGCCTATTCGGCTGCTTCGTTCTTTAATTGTAACAGTGGCATAGGCACAGCTCAGACATCATCTATAATTTTGCTGATAATACAACTGTTGTAAGCAGGATCTCAGAGGGTGACGAGGAACGGTACAGGAGTGAGGTAGATCCGCAGGGTGAGTGACGTCACAACAACAGCCTTGCACCCAACATCACCGAAACTATTGAATTGATTGTGGTCTCCAGGAAGTAGAAGTGGGAAGAGGCGGAGAAGCTTCTGGTTTAAGATGGTGCTGGTGCAGCTCAGTGACCTCCTATCGGCGGCAATAAAAAACAAAGAAAACAACTAAATACGTTATTAATAACTTTATTCTGGTAAACGATCGCTGCAAACAAAAGCCTCTAACTTTCCATTCGGAGTTGAGCTTTTAAATCGCTTGCATGAATTGGCATTTTTGCGGTGTGAAATGAAATCTCGAAAGCGCTGTATGCTGCTGCCTTGAAAGCTGAATCAAGCCGTCGGGGTCCGGGTCGGAGATCCGAGAACGAGCCGCTGTACAGCCATCGCTGGAGCGGACTGAGACGATTCGATGTGGCAGAACAGAGCCGAGCGGAGGCGAGACAGAGCCCGGTCCCGTGCCCGTGACCGAGGACAGATCCGAGATTAGATCGATTTTAAAGTGGGGCCGAATTGGAAAGTTCGGAAGCAGAATCGAGGCGGTGAGGCCAGGCCCGAGAGCGTATCGAAGCAGCAGAGCCCGGGTCCGAAAGCGAGGAACGATGCAATGTTTGGACGTTTTCATCGACGGACCAGTCTGGACGATGGGCGCTGCTTTGTACTGGGGCAGGGACATGTTCTTCAATCGGTTCTTGCAACGTCTGGCTTCCTGTCTGCGGCGTGGTGGGGGGGGGGGGGGGGGAGGGTGGATTGGCTGGGGACTCATTTTCCTGACCTTCAGTTCTGAATGTTTATCGTTTGCAGCATTGGTCCTTATGTTTTTCACCCTGCACATCGGGTGTTTGACTGTTTTCTTTCTTAGTCGGTTCTGTCGGCTTTCTTTGTTGTGTGGTTATTTGTAAGGAGACAAATCTAAATGTTGAAAACGTATACATTGATAATGAATGCACTTTGAATTTTGAACTGTAAACAGGTACATCTCCATCGATGGGTCAGCAGTGGAGAGACCGAGAAGCTTCCATTTCCCACTGGTCCACAGCTCTGTAGATGATGGATTGGGAGAGAAGAATTAATGCAATTACGAGAAAGTTTGAGAAGATTTATGTTGTCTCAAAAGTATCCAGAACATTCATACACCTGTACCTTGGACACTATGCGGGCTGTTGCATCCCGTCAGGTGTGGAGGCACTAATACAGCAGATCGGAAAAAAGCCACAAAGAGTTGTAAATTCAGTCATTTCCAACAACGGCATCAGGTTCCCCACCATATTCAAAAAGCAATGACTGAAGAAGACGGCATCCACCATTAAGGACCCTCAAGGTGCAGAATACTTTGCATTACTGTCATCAGTAAGGAGGTACCTGGTCACAAGTCTCACCCTAAACGTTTCAGCAACACATGAGCGCATAATGCGTACAGCAATATGGCATAGAAACATAGAAACATAGAAAATAGGTACAGGGGTAGGCCATTCGGCCCTTCGAGCCTGCACTGCCATTTATTATGATCATGGCTGATCATCCAATTCAGAACCCCGCCCCAGCCTTCCCTCCATATCCCCTGATCCCCGTAGCCACAAGGGCCATATCTAACTCCCTCTTAAATATAGCCAATGAACTGGCCTCAACTGTTTCCTGTGGCAGAGAATTCCACAGATTCCCCACTCTCTGTGTGAAGAAGTTTTTCCTAATCTCAGTCCCAAAAGGCTTCCCCTTTATCCTCAAACTCTGACCCCTTGTTCTGGACTTCCCCAACATCGGGAACAATCTTCCTGCATCTAGCCTGTCCAATCCCTTTAGGATTTTATACGATTCAATCAGATCCCCCCTCAATCTTCTAAATTCCAACGAGTACAAGCCCAGTTCATCCAGTCTTTCTTCATATGAAAGTCCTGCCATCCCAGGAATCAATCTGGTGAACCTTCTTTGTACTCCCTCTATGGCAAGGATGTCTTTCCTCAGATTAGGGGACCAAAACTGCACACAATACTCCAGGTGTGGTCTCACCAAGGCCTTGTACAACTGCAGTAGTACCTCCCTGCTCCTGTACTCGAATCCCATCGCTATAAATGCCAGCATGCCATTCGCCTTTTTCACCACCTGCTGTACCTGCATGCCCACTTTCAATGACTGGTGTATAATGACACCCAGGTCTCGTTGCACCTCCCCTTTTCCTAATCGGCCACCATTCAGATAATAACCTGTTTTCCTATTTTTGCCACCAAAGTGGATAACTTCACATTTATCCACATTAAATTGCATCTGCCATGAATTTGCCCACTCCAAGTCACTCTGCATCCTCTTAGCATCCTCTTCACAGCTAATACTGCCACCCAGCTTCGTGTCATCCGCAAACTTGGAGATGCTGCATTTCATTCCCTCATCCAAGTCATTAATATATATTGTAAACAACTGGGGTCCCAGCACTGAGCCTTGCGGTACCCCACTAGTCACCGCCTGCCATTCTGAAAAGGTCCCGTTTATTTCCACTCTTTGCTTCCTGTCTGCTAACCAATTCTCCATCCACGTCAATACCTTACCCCCAACACCGTGTGCTTTAAGTTTGCACACTACTCTCCTGTGTGGGACCTTGTCAAAAGCCTTTTGAAAATCCAAATATACCACATCCACTGGTTCTCCCCTATCCACTCTACTTGTTACATCCTCAAAACATTCTATGAAATTCGTCAGACATGATTTTCCTTTCACAAATCCATGCTGACTTTGTCCGATGATTTCACCGCTTTCCAAATGTGCTGTTATCACATCTTTGATAACTGAGTCCAGCAGTTTCCCCACCACCGACGTTAGGCTAACCAGTCTATAATTCCCCGGTTTCTCTCTCCCTCCTTTTTTTAAAAAGTGGGGTTACATTAGCCACCCTCCAATCCTCAGGAACTAGTCCAGAATCTAACGAGTTTTGAAAAATTATCACTAATGCATCCACTATTTCTTGGGCTACATCCTTAAGCACTCTAGGATGCAGACCATCTGGCCCTGGGGATTTATCTGTCTTCAATCCCTTCAATTTACCTAACACCACTTCCCTACTAACGAGTATTTCGCTCAGTTCCTCCATCTCACTGGACCCTCTGTCCCTACTATTTCTGGAAGATTATTTATGTCCTCCTTAGTGAAGACAGAACCAAAGTAATTATTCAATTGGTCTGCCATGCCCTTGCTCCCCATAATCAATTCACCTGTTTCTGTCTGTAGGGGACCTACATTTGTCTTTACCAGTCTTTTCCTTTTTACATATCTATAAAAGCTTTTACAGTCAGTTTTTATGTTCCCTGCCAGTTTTCTCTCATAATCTTTTTTCCCCTTCCTAATTAAGCCCTTTGTCCTCCTCTGCTGAACTCTGAATTTCTCCCAGTCCTCAGGTGAGCCACTTTCTCTGGCTAATTTGTATGCTTCTTCTTTGGAATTGATACTATCCCTAATTACTCTCGTAGGCACTCGGTTGTGCCCATGTTTTAGCCTATGCCAAGATCAATCTGACTCTTCAATGTCAAAAATCAGGAGTTACTTCAATACATTTCGTGCTGCCCTTGTCAATCACGCCTGCACAATGGGTTGGTGAGTTCAGTGTGACTGAAGAAGTGTGGACAAAGTTGGAATAAGGTGATGAAATCCGTGTGGTCTACAATTACATTGGACAAATAACGCAGACTGTGCAAGCTCGCTTTAATGTTCATACGATGTGGGATTGGTTTCAGGATAAATCGTGAGCTAACTCAAAGCTAACATTGGCTTTGTGAAATATGGAGCGAGATGTCATACAATTAATATCAAATAAAATGAATGTGAAGGCAACAATAGAAGTAGGTGATAGGTCATGACTGGCATTTCAATCCAGAATGCGCGGAACAGCTTTAAAGACTTTCTGATTGTCTACTTTACTAGACGGTGTTATGGACTGAGCTTCAAGTATTCCCCGTGGTGCCGAGAGAACACAGAAATAGAAACGGTACCTTGTTTGTTAACTGACTGTAACTAACTCGAGTTGTTGTGCAAACTTTGTTGCTGTTGGTGTTTTTTTTTAACCGGGGAATAGATTAATATATAAAAGGGCAGCGAGATCAGAACGCAGGCGACTGGCGCTTCCTGCAAGGAGTGCGGTACATTTTGTACAATACCCGAAAATGGCTCTACCGACAATCCGGCAAGTAAGGATTGTATTTTACCCTATTCTCACAGCTTTCGGTGTTCCGGGTAAGTCGACACATCCTCTGTCTGAAATGTAAGGGACTGTCTTCTATTAACAGTCATTTCACTGGGTGTTGTTTATCGGCGAAACCAGCCCAGCGCGGAGACACGGCAGACTACTGCTGCTGAACGGTTCGTCTCCGCTCTATGCGCTGATGCAGGGTCAAGTTCACTGCCGCTGCACTCCCTCCAAAGTTCAGCGCAAACGATGCTGCTGAAATTCAGAGAGATCAATCCTCTCCGCTGTAAACCACTGTCAGCGTAAATTTGATACCGCGGATTGTTACAGATTGAAATATATTTTGTGACCTAACTTTTGGTGAAAGAGCAGTAGAACAGTACGAATTGTGGGAACATTGTGGATTGTACCAGCTGCCGCCGTAGCTAAATTCTCTCTCTCTCTCTCTCTCTCTCTCTCTCTCTCTCTCTCTCTCTCTCTCGTTCTCTCCCCCTCTCTCTCTCTCGTTCTCTCCCTCTCTCTCTCTCTCTCAGACACACTCACTCTCTCTGTTTCTGTATCTCTGTCTCTGTGTCTCTCTTTCTTTCTCCCTGTCTCTCTGTCCTCTCTCTCTCCCCACTCTCCGACCCCCCCCCCTCTCTCTCTCTCTCTCTCTCTGTCTTTCTCTCGCTCACCTGCTCTCTCCCTCTCCTTCCCTATACCTCTTTATACCTCTTTGTGGATTTCCGATCAAACATTTGATTATATGTCATACCCGTACCATTTGCGGATTATAGTAAATATAGCTAGCACAAGAATGTGGTGTCCAGCTGGGGATTTGAATTAATTTCTCCCTATCGCACCTTTAAGATGATAATGAATGTGATCGAAAATGGCTGATATATCCAAGTGGAAGAGCTTATTTATTGATGGACGATTCTGAAACTATTCGAGTTTAAGCTAGATTGTGTACAAGCGACACTGGACGAGTCAGTGAAGTCCGATTCTGTTCACCAGGCCCTACGCTCATTCATTGACTGAACGGAGGGAACGAGTACATCGGTTTCACCCTGGAACTGATGACCGACAGCGGGCACGGCCCCAGTTACTCCGGGCCAGTACCGGCTCAATAATAATGAGAGTTTCTTTGAGTGGAATCTGCCGGCTGCACATCAGCCGATCCTCCTACAGCTACTGTGTTGAGCTCTCTCACGGCTCTCATTCCCTCCGGCTGGTGCCTGAATGGGGCTTCGAGGGTAAGAGCCATTGAAATGATGGTCGCACGGGTAGGGAATGTAGTGCGCAAGGGAGGTACGGGAGAACATGGTGATCTCCCCTATTTTTCTGCGTTGTGATGACGAATGAGCAGCAGTGCTGCCCCCTCTTGGTTACATCGCCAAGGTGACATCGAGAGCACGTCACCGGCAACTTAACCAGGAGCAGTGCTGCCCCCTAACGGTTACATCGCCAATGTGACATCGAGAGCACGTCACCAGCAACTTAACCAGGAGCAGTGCTGCCCCCTCTCGGTTACATCGCCAAGGTGAAATTGAGAGCACGTCACCAGCAACTTAACCAGGAGTAATTGCGTACTTCGGCTCCGATCATCTTTAGTTCACTGAATAAAGAGTTTTTATTCTCTCTTGGAACATATTTCCCCGGTAATTTTGCCGATCACTATCGGAATAGTATTTTCACATTGGATTCCGAGAACGCTTCTCCTCGCCCTGTATGTATCTCACAATTTGGACTCTTTCCTTAGCGAACCTATTGGCAATCGTGGTGCTCCTCCGAGGGAATTGCGGCCTTTCCAAATGTATATCGCTCTACATGGCAATGGTAGATCTCCTGGTGATGATGTTCTGTGTAATCGGGTACCATATCATCATGTATCAGTTTCCAATCTCCTTCCTGTCCTACACGTCCGCCTATAAGGTCGTCCTGTATTTCACATTGACCAGCCTGCTAACCTCCGTATGGTACACTGTCCTGTTCACAGTCGATCGGTTTGTAGCGATCTGTTACCAGAAACTGAAAGCGAAATATTGCACAGTTAGGACAGCTGTTGCCAGTATTATAACCGTGGCGCTCCTGGGGCATTTACAGAGCGTTCCGCTTCTATTTGAGCATAAACCTATGGGTATAGTTAAAGGTATTCAGTAGGGCTGTCAGCTGAGTTCGTGGTTCATGACGTCTCTTGTGGGAATCGCATTCTCCTTTCTGCAGAGTATTTTAACGGTTATATTACCTTTTGTTTTGATAACCCTGTTTAACTGTCTGACAGTGAGGCGCAATTTATTAGCCAGTAAAGTGCGCCGCGGACTGCGCGGTCACAGCAGTCAACACAGAAGGATCCGGAGATGGAAAGCCGCCAGAAATCCATCATTTTACTCTTTAGTGTGTCCGGCAGTTTCATTTTGTTGTGGCTGACGGCCGCCGTGAGCTTTCAGACCACCCGAATCACAGGAACCGCGCATTACGACGGCGATTACACCGACTCTGCATATGTCGCCACTGAAGCCGGCTACATGCTCATGTATCAGAGTTCCTGCACGAACGCCTGCATTTATACAGCGACTCAGAATAAGTTTAGAGAAGAAATGCTGCTGGTGTTAAAATCTCTTTGGACTTTGTTTTTAATATTGTTTAAAAAACGCAGGTAAAGCAAAGCACATGTTCCTAAAGGTCGAGTTATCTACTAATGCCCCGCATCGGGCATCCGTCATTGGGTCGCGATGTACATCTGAGTTTGGGGTGTTTAGGTATAATGCGTCTCGCTATTAAATCGACATGGAATAAAATAACACTCAAATTCATTTCCGTACAGGAGCGTCCTTGGTTGCCGTGACGTCGTCAACAATCCCGGTATCCGATCGCTTAGTTGATTTCATTCACTCGTTGCGTTTGACAGCTGCGTTGACACTCAGGGCTCATTCGGCCGCAGGGTAACCCGGGTAAAGGTGGAGCCATCGCAATGACTTTCATGCTGGCACTGGAGATTCAGTGCGGTCAGCGCTGTGACAGAGCTACCTTCTTGTAGATTGCAGTGGGAAATCAATATTGCAGAGATTCTGCCCCAGCCCGACTATGGCGACCTATGCCAATCCCCTGAGCCATAGAACAGCCCGTGTCCCTCGCTACCTTTGTTAACCAAGGGTTGTCTAGACACGTTTCCATGATTTTATTATCACCTGCATCCAGCACGTCTGCTGTACACATAACCACGCAGCACTGGGAGATAAAAGAGTGCCTTCAGATCTGTGTCTGCATGCGCCTGTAGTTTTAGCCACTGCTGACATAAGAAAAGACAAAATTGTTGGCTATCTGTACAATATTTACCTCCTCATAATTGTATACACTTTTACAAGGACCCTTCACTTTATTTTCTATTTCAGACAATCAAACTTCTCCTTATAGTTTATCCCCTTCCCCACAGTCCAGTAAACAATCTGGTGAATTTGATCCACCATCTCTCAGTTCTTACAAAATCCTTCCCATGGCGTGGCAACCAGGATTGCACCCATTGCTCTCAGTCTGTTTAGCCAGTGCTCCGTATAGCTGTAAAATTGAGTCGGAATTCTTCCACTCAAACCCTCGGTGAACAAGGCAAGGATAACAAAATCCACTTTCGCTGTACTGTCTCACTGCATTCAGAAAGGTATAGCCTAGCATTGAAAGGTTACAACTAGAAACGAACCTCTGAAGGTCTATATGTCCTCCCAGACTTTTATTTCACAATTTGGATTAAGTCACATTTTGTTTCATATACACTTTTACAAACAATAAAGGACCCTGCAGCAAATGTACAGCTCGCCACTTATTGCCGGCGTCCGGGAGGAGAGACACGCTGGCACACTACCATTTGCATCCTTTTACCAAGCTAATTCTGTTACTAGTTTGACAATTCATGTTGGCGTCCCTGTATCTGTATGGGTGCCTTGTTAGAAACATAATGAAAGTCCATCCAAACTCTATCTACCTTCCTGCTTCGTTAAATAGTCGAGATTATTCCTTTAAAATCACAGACATATTTGTGACACATGACGTGACCGGCACGACACCACACTGACTCCTTATTCGCTTCGATGAACTGCCTTCCGAGCTGTACATACATACATTCTGTTGACAGAAATTTTCTCGCATGACATTCCCATACCGATATAAAGAAAAATGATCCCAATATTCAAGAAATGAAGTGATAAGGGGTGCGCTGTGCAAACGGTGAAGAAGGGAGTCAAAGACATTTCAGGCAGCACAGACGGTAAACGAGGTTTGGGGGATAAATTGAAGGCACGTGTTTGCATAACTAAAGACACAACTAAATCGACATAGTGGGTTTATAATTATATGCACTTATATCCAGATTACTCCAATGTCCCGTCCGAATCAGTCCCTGATGCCAGAGTTCAGCGCTCTTTCAGTCATGTCCGCATGGTCCTCCGTCCACTGCGGACGTCCATCCTTCAGCCACCTGAGGTGAAATTTCCGCGGTACCATCCGTCAGCTCTGTAGCCTGTCTATTCCTTCCGCTTTTGAGCATTCTCTCGGTGGAGAATTGGGCAAGATACGCATCCCGTCAACAACTCATCCACAAGAATGCTCCAAGCCGTCTGATAAAGGACACGTAAGTGAAAGCGTTCCAGGAGAACGAAACCGGGCAAATAGAGCATAGCCTCCTGGGTAATAACTGGAAATAGCGATCACACTGCGAAAATTCTCTTAGACCATAAGACCATAAGACAAAGGAGCACAAGTCGGCCATTCCGCCCATTGAGTCTGCTCCGCCATTTTATCATGAGCTGATCCATTCTCCCATTTAGTCCCACGCCCCCGCCTTCTCAGCATAACCTTACAAGTCCTGGCTACTCAGGTACCTATCAATCTCTGCCTTAAATACACCCAATGACTTGGCCTCCACTGCTGCCTGTGGCAACAAATTCCATAGATTCACCACCTTCTGACTAAAAAAAAAATCTTCGCATTTCTGTTCTGAATGGGCGCCCTTCAATCCTGAAGTTATGCCGTCTCGTACTAGACTCCCCCATCATGGGAAACAACTTTGCCACATCCACTCTGTCCATGACTTTCAACATTCGAAATATTTCTATGAGGTCTCCCCTCATTCTTCTAAACTCCAAGGAATATGGTCCAAGAGCGGACAAACGTTCCTCATATGTTAACCCTCTCATTCCCGGAATCATTCTAGTGAATGTTCTCTGTACCCTCACCAAAGTCAGCACATCCTTTCTTAAATAAGGAGACCAAAACTGCCCGTACTCCAAGTGAGGTCTCACCAGCGCCTTATAGAGCTTCAACATCACATCCCTGCTCCTATACTCTATTCCTCTAGAAATGAATGCCAACATTGAATTCGCCTTCTTCACTACCGACTCAACCTGGAGGTTAACCTTAAGGGTATCCTGTACGAGCACTCGCAAGTCCCGTTGCATCTCAGAACTTTGAATTCTTTCCCCATTTAAATAATAGTCTGCCCGTTTATTTCTTCTGCCAAAGTGCATAACCATACACTTTCCAACATTGTACCTCATTTGCCACTTCTCTGCCCATTCTTCCAATCTATCCAAGTCTCTCTGCAGACTCTCCGTTTCCTCAGCACTACTGGCCCCTCCACCTATCTTCATATCATCAGCACACTTAGCCACAAAGCCATCTGTTTCATAATCCAAATCGTTGATGTATAATGTAAAAAGAAGCGGTCCCAACACGGACCCCTGTGAAACACCACTGGTAACCGGCAGCCAACCAGAATTGGATCCCTTTATTCTCACTCTCTGTTTCCTGCCAATCAGCCAACGCTCTATCCACGCATGTAACTTTCCCGTAATTCCATGGGCTCTTACCTTGATAAGTAGCCTCATGTGTGGCACCTTGTCAAAGGCCTTCCGAAAATCCAAATATACAACATCCACTGCATCTAGCCTACTGGTAATTTCCTCAAAAAATTGTAATAGGTTAGTCAGGTATGATTTTCCTTTAAAGAATCCATTCTGAGTTCTGCCTATCTTGTCATATGCCTCCAGGTACTCTGTAACCTCATCCTTGACAATCGACACCAACAACTTCCCAGCCACCGACGTCAAGCTAACAGGTCTATAATTTCCTTTTAGCTTTTTGCCCCCTTCTTAAATAGCGGAGTGACATTTGCAATCTTCCAGTCCTCCGGAACCATGCCAAAATCTATCGACTTTGAAAGATCATCGCTAATGCCTCTGCAGTCTCCACAGCTACTTCCTTCAGAACACGAGGATGCATTCCACCTGGTCCGGGAGATTTATCTACCTTTAGACTATTCAGTTTCCTGAGTACTTTCTCTGTCGTAATTGTGACTGCGCACACTTCTCTTCCCTGCCATCCTTGAGTGTCCGGTATGCTGCTGATGTTTTCCTCAGTGAAGACTGATGCAATAATCTCGTTCAGTTCCTCCACCATCTCCTTATCTCTGCATCTCCCATTACAATTTCTCCAGCATCATTTCTATCTGTCCTATATCTACTTTCACCTGTCTTTTCCTGTTTATATACTTGAAAAAGCTTTTAGTATTCTCTTTGATATTATTTGCTAGCTTCCTTGCATAGTTAATCTTTTCCCTCTTAATGACATTCTTAGTTTCCTTTTGTAAGGTTTTAAAAACTTCCCCATCCTCTCTCTTCCCACTATTTTTTGCTTCCTTGTATCCTTTGCTCTAACTTTGGCTTTGCCTTCTCTTGTCAACCACGGTTGCATCCTTTTTCCGTTCGAAAATTTCTTCTGTTTTGGAATATACCTGTCTTGCACCTTCCTCACTTCTCGCATAAACTCCAGCAACTGCTGCTCTGCCGTCTTTCCCGCCAGTGTCCCTTCCCATTCAACTTTGGCCAGTTCCTCTCTCATGCCACTGTAATTTCCTTTACTCCACTGAAGTACCGACACATCAGATTTCGGTTTCTCTTTTTCTAATTTCACAGTGAACTCAATCATGTTATGATCACTGCCTCCTAAGGGTTCCTTCACCTCAATCTCTCTAATCACCTCTGGTTCATTACACAATACCCAATCCAGTACAGCCGATCCCCTAGTCGGCTCAAAAACAAGCTGTTCTAAAAAGCATCTCGCAGACATTCTACAAATTCTTCCTCTTGAGATCCAGTGCCGACCTGATTTTCCCAATCCACTCGCATGTTAAAATCCCGCACAATTATCATAACACTGCCCTTCTGACAAGACTTTTCTATTTCCAGTTGTAATTTGTATTCTGCATCACTGCAGCTGTTTGGCGGCCTATAAATAACTGCCATTAGGGTCCTTTTACCCCTGCGATTTCTGAGCTCAACCAATAAAGATTCTGCACCTTCCGATCCTATATCACCTCTTTCTAATGATTTAATATCATTTCTTACCAATAAAGCCACGCCTCCTCCTCTGTCTACCTTCCTATCCTTCCGATACACCGTGTATCCTTGGACGTTCAGCTCCCAGAGACATGCATCCTTTGGCCAGGTCTTAGTGATGGCCACAATATCATACCTGCCAATCTGTAGCTGTACGACAAGATCATCCACCTTATTCCTTATGCTGCGTGCATTTAAGTACAACACCTTGAGACCAGTATTTGATACTTTTCACTTTGATTTCACTGCAACTCATCCCAATGGCTACAAATTTGCTCTATCACCTGCCTGTCTTTCCTGACATCTTTACTGCTCACTATCTTAGATTTATTTCTGTTTTCCCCTTCCTCCGCTCTATCATTCCGGTTCCCACCCCCCTGCCAAATTAGTTTCAACCCTCTCTAACAGCTCTATTAAACTTTCCCTCCAGGATATTGGTCCCCTTCGGGTTCAGGTGTAACCTGTTCATTTTGAACAGGTCATACTTCCCCCAGAAGAGATCCCAATTATCCAAGAATCTGAAGCCCTGCCCCCTACACCAGTCTCTCAGCCACGAATTCATCTGTCTGATCCTACTATTCTTGCCCTCGCTAGCACGTGGCACAGGTAGCAATCCCGAGATTACTACCCTGGAGGTCCTGCTTCTCAGCTTCCTTCCTAACTCCTGGAAACCTCTCTTCAGGACCTCCTCCTTTGTCCTATCTATGTCATTGGTACCAACATGTACCAAGACAACTGGCTGCTCACCCTCCCCCTTCAGAATATTCAGGTCTCAATCCGAGACATCCCGTACCCTGGCACCTGGGAGGCAACGCACCATGCGGGTATCTCCATCAGGCTCACAGAATCTCCTGTCCGTTCCCCTGACTATGGAATCCCCTACGACTACCGCATTTCTCTTCTCCCTCCTTCTCTCCTGCACAACAGCGCCAAGCTCAGTGCCAGAGATCCCGGTCACCATGGGCGTCCCCTGTCAGGTCATTCCCCTCAACAGCATCCAGAACAAGATATTTGTTGCTGATATTTGTTCCTTGGAATATAAATGATTGAGGGGAGGTTTGATGGAGGCGTTTTAAAATTGTGAGGGTTATAGATGGGGTAAATGCAAGCTGCCTTTTTCCACTGAGATTGGATGAGACTACAACCAGAGGCCATGGATGAAGTGTGAAAGGTGAAATTTTAAGGGGAACATGATGGGAAACTTCTTCACACAGATGAACATCTGCATGTGGAATGAACAGCCCGCACAAGTGGTGAATGGAAGCTCAATTTCATCATTTAAGAGGTTTGTGTAGGTACCTGGATGGTAGAGATATGGGAGTAGAAAGTTTAAATAGTTCAGCACAAACTTGATAGGCCGAAGGGTCTCTTTCTGTGTTGTACTTTTCTATGACTGTGACAAGAACCTAAAATGATACTAATATTCACTCTAATTCCTTTTAACAGCTGTGCAGACCAACCATACATCTCAGTCAGAGTCATTTACATGGTGTTAAAACTGTGGCACTTTAAATTAACAGCACATAAAAGAAAATCCCAGCAGGACGTCAACAAAGGCTATTTGTGTGAGAGTGTTTCAGTTACTGTGGGGCCAGGCACCCATGCAGCTCAGTGGGAACGGGGAATAATACCAATGGAGAGAGTCAAACTGAGCCAGGTCACAGATTGGAGATGGCAGAAATGCCCCATTCTTGTAGAGACAGGAAGAGCATCAGAGAATTTGATGGTCATTCCAGATACCAGCACTGTGCCCAGATAGAAGATGATTTCTCTATCCAAGTTGGGTTGAACTTCACTGTAACAGTTTGATGTCAGATCACACCTTGACAACTCAAGTGATCTCATCTGAAATGTTGTCCTGCACCCACTGATGGATTTTGTAAATCTTTTTACAGGTTAAAAATGACAAGGAATTTGTCTACAGGAATCTTGAACACAACACGCCAGTTTTGCTGTCTCTGTCCAGATATTTAAGAAGTGGAGCAAGGGATTCACTTGATCATCCTTCCTGCTCAGACTGTGGGGAGAGATTCACTCAATCATCTGACCGAATGGCACGCCCGTCATTTTACACAGGGGTGAACCCATTCATCTGCTCAGACTGTGGTAATGGATTCACTTGGTCACCTCAATTGAAGGTACATCAGCAAGTACACACTGGGCAAGGCCATTCGCCTGTTCTGTGGGTGAGAAGGGATTCAGTCGGTCTTCCCACCTGTGGATGCACCAGTCAGTTCACACTGGGCAGAGGCTGGTCATCTGCTGAATTTGTGGGGAAGGATTCACTCGGTCATCTGACCTAATGGCTCACCAGCGAATTCACACCGGGGAGAGGCCGTTCACCTGCTCGACCTGTGGGAAAGGATTCACTTGGTCATCTAAACTGAAGGTACACCAGAGAGTTCACACTGGGGAGAGGCCGTTCACCTGCTCAGTCTGTGGGAAGGGATTCACTCAGGCATCAAACCTGCAAGAGCACCAGAGAATTCACACTGGGGAACGGCTGTTCACCTGCCCGGACTGCGGGAAGGGATTCACTTGCTCATTCCAACTGAAGGTACATCAGCGAGTTCACACTGGAGAAAGGCCGTTCACCTGCTCAGACTGTGGGAAGGGATTCATTTCGTCATCTAAACTGAAGGTACATCAGCGAGTTCACACAGGGGAGTGGCCGTTCACCTGCTTGGACTGTGGGAAGAGATACACTCAGTCATCTCACCTAATGGGACACCAGCGAGTTCACACTGGGGAGTGGCCATTCACCTGCTCAGACTGTGGGAAGGGATTCATTCGGTCATGGCAACTGAAGGTACATCAGCGAGTTCACACCGGGGAGCGGCCATTCACCTGCTCAGACTGTGGGAAGCGATTCATTTCATCATCTAAACTGAAGGTACATCAGCAAGTTCACACTGGGGAGAAGCCTTTCACCTGCTCAGACTGCGGAAAGGGATTCACGCGGTCATCTAAACTGAAGATACATCAGAGAGTTCACACTGGGGAGAGGCCATTCACCTGCTGAGACTGTGGGAAGGGATTTACTTCCTCATCTCAACTGAAGGTACATCAGCACGTTCACACTGGAGAGAGATCGTTCACCTGCTCAGTCTGTGGGAAATGATTCACTGAATTATCCTTCCTACAGAGACACCAGTCAGTTCACACTGGGAAGTGGCAGTTCACCTGCTCAGTCTGTGGGAAGGGATTTGCTTCGTCATTTCAACTGGTGGCTCATCAGAGAGTTCACACAGGGGAGAGGCCTTTCACTTGCTCAGTCTGTGGGAAGGGATTCACAGGGTCATGTCAACTACAGAGACACCAGCGAGTTCACACTGGATAGAGGCCGATCTCCTGCTCAGACTTTGGGAGGAGATTCTCAGCCAAATCAACCAGATTTGTATCATTGAGTTCACAGTGGAGAGAGGCCATTCACCTGCTCAGACTGTGGGAAGCGATTCACTTAGTCATCTAACCTTATATAACCCCCACTTCGGCTAGCTGCTTAATATAGGGGATGATAGTCCCTCAGTCTGGCCAAACTTAAGAAATCTCATTTGGGTGGATACTGCATGATGTGTTCCCTGTTACAAATCAGTACCACAAAATAACAAACAGTAAACAATATGTGATTAAGTGATTGAGCTTTATAATTCTTACTTTGACTATATGGTTAGTGATGTAAACAAAAAAAAAAGGGCCCACTCTCTCCATTCATGTCTTCTCATCTCTCCCCGACAAAAGACCATGAAAATCTCTCTTCCAGACTCACAAGAAAGAACACTTCTGTCATGGTATAGCCTGCACTCCAAAACCCTGTTGTCTCTAGTTATAACCTAAACATTGCTGCTACAGAGAAACCATTACCTCAGCAGTGAAACGTTACAGAGAGACCAGTACATTAGCAGTGAAACCTTACAGCTTGTGACACACTACCGGGTTTACAATGGGTAGAAAGTTTCAATAAGCTGCATGCTGGATATTTGTACTTCACAGTTGCTGATTGCAATTTCGAGAGTGACTGTCGGTGCTGAACTCTGCAATTATTGCTGCTGCTCACCACACCCAGTTCTGCACCCTGGTCACTGCACATGGGAGGAGCTTCTGCTGCATATTCACCTTTAATGGGACTGGAGTTTAATATTCTGGATAAGAGACCAATAAATCAGTTCTATTTTAAACTCTGTCTATGGTACTTAGTGAATTTATAACACAACTAGTGTACAGTAGAGAGTCAACTCAGGCCGTCTGGACCCTGCCAGTGATTCAGTTGCACAACAGTCCTTTTAAATCCTCCCCTGTTGTTCATCTCTCGCTCTCCCTGTGGGATAGGTTCCAGTCACCACTCTGTGGGTGAAGAGGATTCCATTGAACTTTCTGCAGACTGAAGAAGTCGAGGAGAAGGGAATCAGCAGCGGGGCATGGCAACGAATGACTGAATAGCAACATTTGGAAGCTGATTGACAGAGAAAATCTTTCGGTTGTGTGACTGATGACACAAACAATACCCATGGTGAGGATGTGTTGGGAATGGTTTTATTTATTGAGGGAGTTGTTCCTGCTTGTTTATCCTGTAACATTATGCCCGAATGGTTATTATGGATTATCCTATCTGAAATAATGTATTGATTATCAAATAATTTGTAAGATTTTGACTATAAAACTGGATCAGGCTTGAATTTATGGCGCCTTTATGAAGTGATGGAGGGTATTCATGAGTTTGAATTTTAAAGCAAGATTTTGGTGAATGATATTTGCTACTTGATTGTAGCTTTGTAAGTAATCAGATTGTGTTAACCTGCTGCAGGATCCTGAAATGTGTTGGATTGTTCCTGCTTTCTCTTGGCATTTTCTGCACTTACTCCCTTGTTTGTTTGTTCTCATTTCATGTATTTTTGATATTTTTTTCCTTTTGTTAACCATCCTGTCCTGTACAGGTGTCCCCTGCTTTTCGAACGTTCGCGTTACGAAACCTCACTGTTACGAAAGACTTACATTAGTTCCCTGTTTTCGCTAACAGAAGGTGTTTTCACTGTTACGAAAAAAATCAGTGTGCACCCCGAGTAGCTGCTCTCCCCCCAGATTTGGAATGGCATTCTCGTCGGCACTGCTTAATCACGTTGCATTGAGCAGCCATTAGCAAGATGAGTTTTAAGGTGTCGGAAAAGCTAGAAAGAGCTCGTAAGGATGTTACACTTAGTGTAAAACTAGACATAATTAAGCGTTTTGATTGTGGTGAATGAAGTAAGGACAACATGAGTTTGGCTTGTGGAAGCTGATGAAGATGATGTTGAAGAGGTTTTGGCATCCCATGACCAAGAACTGATAGATGAAGGGTTGATGCAATTGGAAGAGGAAAGGATAACAATCGAAACCAAATTCATTAGCGAAATGAACATGAAGCAACTGCTTGAGATTTTCACTGCAATGATAAAGTACGACTTTAATTTTGAAAGGGTACGTCGGTTTGGGGATATTTGCAGGATGGTTTGAGTGCTTACAAAGAACTGTATGATCTAAAAATGCGCGAGGCTCAGCAGTCAAGCAAACCTTCCACACCAGCCGATGAATCTCAACCTTCGATATCGAGGTGGGCAGACATAGGAGAAGATGAGCTGCCTGCCTGATGGAAACAGACGACACCCCAGTGTCCCACCACCCCAACCCCCAGACTGCGGACAGATAGTGATTCACGGAGAATGCAGCGGTAGCTGGGGGGGGGGGGGGGGGGGGAGGAGGCACACAGCACATCTTTAAGAAAAAAGCCAAAATAAACATGATAATTAATTAGGTGCCGCCGACACGTAATTGTCGGCCCAGATCACGGAGGGTCATACTCATTCCACTGGTTAATGTTTTCTTCCATAGTAATGATTCATTTTTCTGAGTTAGTATCTCATTTAAGTTTTCTGGCCTGTCTTTCTTATCACAACTGCTTATCAGATACTTACATGCTTCTTGAAAGAACAAGCTGGTAGTGGGGTTGTGTGGCTCTGTTGGTAAAATATTAAATAAAATCATTAGAAAGAGGTGGCATAGGGATGGAAGATATAGAATCTGTGGGTAGGATTAAGGAAAAGCAAATGTAAAAAAAATCTGTGGTGGGAATTGTATAGAGACCTCCAAACAGTAGTAAGTATGTGGGCCTCAAATTACCATGGGAGATAGAAAATGGGTGCCAAAAGGGCAATGTTACAATAGTCATGGGGAATTGTCATGCAGGTGCTTAGGAAAATTAGGATGGTGTTGGTCTCAAGAGGAGGAATTCCTACAAGGTGGTTTTTTGGAGCAGCTCGTGGCTGAGCCCACTTGGGGATCAGTTATTCTGGACTGGGTGTTGTAATGAACCAGAATTAATTAGGTCACTTAAGTTCAAAGATCCTTTGGGGCAAGTGATCTTAATATGATCAAACTTACCCTGACATTAGAGAAGGAGAAGCTAAAGTCAGATGTGAAATAAAGAGAATTAGAGAGGTATGAAAGAAAAATTGGTCAAAATTGTTTTGCAAAGAACACGGGCAGGAATTTCTGGAAGCAATTCAGAAGGCACAGGATATATACAGTGGCATGTAAATGTTTGGGCACCCATGGTTAAAATTTCTCTTACAGTGAATAGCTAAGTGAGTAAAAGATTACCTGATTTCCAAAAAGTAAAAAGTTAAACATGACACATTTCTTTAATATCTTAAGCAAGGTTACATTTTTATTTCCATCTTTTACAGTTTCAAAATAACAGAAAAGGAAAAGGGCCCGAAGCAAAAGTCTGGGCAATCTGCATGGTCAGTACTTAGTAACACCCCCTTTGGCAAGTATCACAGCTTGTAAATGCTTTCTGTAGCCAGCTAAGAGTCTTTCAATTCTTGTTTGGGTAAATTTCTGGGTTCTATCATTAGCAGCAAAGCACTGACTGTGGAAATTACAGATCAGAATATTATTAGTCACAGAGCCCAGCAGCACTGAAACAGGCCCTTCGGCCCTTCTAGTCAATGCTGACCTGCTTTTGTTTTTACTGCCTCGTTCCAACTACCTGCACCATAGCCTCCATAAACCTCCCATCCATGTCATCACCCAAATTTCTCTTTAGTATCTCAATCAAACCCACATCCACAACTTCCACTGGCAGCTCATTCCACACTCCCACCAAACTCGGAGTGAAGAATTCCCCTTCAGGCTCCCCTAAAAGAATTCACTTTCACCAGGACCTTATGTCCAATGTGGAGGTGAGAGGGAAGACGGGGCAGAGAGGGAAGGCAGTAAGGCGATTGGGTGGGTGGTCGATTGCATAGAGGGAAACAGTGGAGAGTTTAAACTTAATATATTTCAGAAAAAGTACGTGTTTGAACTTACTTCCTGCAAACCTACCATCCATACCCTGTACATGGTCAACCAAATTATTGATCTAGATGACAAGATGATCAGTGTAAGATCAAGTAGAGCAGAGAATTCAACAACTGTGTAAATGCAATTATAAGTAAATATCAATAACTAATGAGAGCAATGGTTGTAACCCTGGGGAACATTACTAGGCACAGGCCTTGAGTCCCATAAACAGCCTTTCACTATCACTCTCTGCTTCCTACCATCAAGACAACTGTGCATCCAGTTAGCCAGCTCTCCTGGGATCCCATGTGATCTAACTTTCCACAGCAACTTGGAGTACTGTGTCCAGTTCTGGTTGCTTCACTATAGGAAAGATGTGGAAGCATTGGAAAGGGTACAGAGGAGATTTACCAGGATGCTGTCTGGTTTAGAGAGTATGCGTTATGATCAGAGATTAAGGGATCTAGGGCTTTACTCTTTGGAGAGAAGGAGGATGAGAGGAGACATGATAGAGGTGTACAAGATAATAAGAGGAATAGATAGAGTGGATAGCCAGCGCCTCTTCCCCTGGGCACCACTGGTCAATACAAGAGGACATGGCTTTAAGGTAAGGGGTGGGAAGTTCAAGGGGGATATTAGAGGAAGGTTTTTTATTCAGAGAGTGGTTGGTGCGTGGAATGCACTGCCTGAGTCAGTGGTGGAGGCAGATACACTAGTGAAGTTTAAGAGACTACTAGACAGGTATGTGGAGGAATTTAAGTTGGGGGCTTAGTTGGGAGGCAGGGTTTGAGGGTCGGCACAACATTGTGGGCCTGTACTGTGCTGCACTATTCTATTCTTACCATGCTGAACCTTGTCAAAGGCCTCACTGATGCCCATGTCGGCCACGATCCTGGGACAGAGGTGTCACTGATCAGAGGGCATAGATTTAAACAGAGGACGAAGAGGTTTAGAGGGATCTGAGGAAGTGATTTTTCACTCAGAGGGTAGCTGAAATCTGGAACACACTGCCCGAGGTGGTGGTGGAGACAGGTCCCCTCACAACATTTACGAAGTGGATGAGCATTGAAACTGTCGAGATACAGTCGGCTATGAACCGAGTGCTGATAAATGGGACCAGTGCAGACAGTGAGTGGATGGTCAGAACAGGTATGGCCGGCCAAAGGCCTGTTTCCGTGCTGTGTGATCCACCACTCCGGACATGACAAATTAACGATGGTGGCACCTCAAGGCATTGATTTCAAAACTCCACACCCCTCTCCAACCTGAAATAAACCAGACTGAACCCCTTTGTCACCACTGTGAAAATCTGTTTCTGTCGAGGTAACATACAAATTGGTCACTTCTGCTAAACAACTGGCAATTGATGAAGTCCCGTGTCATCTTCCATTAACGTTGCTTCCTTACAGCAAAACTAACCCTCTCACTGTGTCAGAATCAGTGATTAAATCCGACACCAAACACTGTGTTTTCATTCCTGCACATTGTAACTTGAACCATCTCACCAAGGGTCTGATGGAGACACAACCTCTGCCTTCTGCACATGTGATCACATCTCCCCTGATTCTGACATTTCAAATACCCTCAGAATGGTTTTCTGATTCAATCTGAAGGTTATGGTACATTCAGCTCATCGTCAGACCTGACAAACCATGTCTTCCCACAGCTGGTTCCACCTGTTGGTGTGTCCTCTTTCCTCCACCTGCAGGGAAGCTGCATCTCAACACAAACTCCTCACTTGAGACGACTGTCTGTACCCGTGACACAGGAAATCACATCACTGTCACTCTCCTGATACCATCCGGGAAGCGGTACAGCAACATAAAAGCCAGGACCAACAGGCTCCGGGACAGCTTCTTCCACCAGGCCGTCAGACTGATGAACTCACGCTGACTTGAGTGTACTCTATATTACATTGTCTGTTTTATTTATTATAAACTGTTATAAATTACTATGATTGCACGTTGCACATTAGACAGCTTCTGTACCCCTCCACCCCTGTTAAAACTCTCTGCTCAGCCCCTTCCCTATTCCCTTTCAGACTCCCGATGTGCCAGCAGATCCGAATTCACCGTGTGGACATTTCTACCCCACAGGAGGCTGTACAAACCCGTGTCCTTCTCTGATGCACAGCTCAGTGACCCCAATCCCTGTCTGCACTCGCAGCCCATGACGGTGACAGCTGTCCTAGACTCTGTAACTCACAATCTTGTAACACAATCTTGTTCATAGCAAGTTTAGACAGTCATTAATATGAAGAGAGAATTGTTGTTTCCTGAAAGGACAGGCGAGCGAAGCTGTCTGATCCAATTCACCAGATGTTCCGGTGTTTACAAGTTAATTTGTCCCGGGACCCACACCCACACCCACTGTCCCTTCGCCCCAAACCCCCTGCAGAACCACAAGGAATTGATCCACGGCCCGGGCTCGGTCACAAAGTGAAAACCGGGGCTGAGGAGAGCCCAGAGACAAACACTCCGCTGCCCACTCCACCAACAACACGGCACAGCCGGACACATCTCACAACACCGGATCCGGTCCCGATGAAACCCGAATTTAATTTTGTTGTTCCAGATCGGACCCAACAAAAGGTGTTTTAAAATTGAAGCGCTCCCCTTCATGTGACGTCACACATCAGCACCCCCCCCCCCACGCGCCTGACGTCACCCATGGTCTCCCCGCATCTGTATCTGCTGTCACGAGCACGGTGCCTTACATCACACACGCGCTGCTGTGCTCGAGCTTCTTCGGTTTAATGGCTGAGCTGCTGAGCACGAGCCTGAAATGTCGACTGTACCTCTTGCTAGAGATGCTGCCTGGCCTGCTGTGTTCACCAGCAACTTTGATGTGTGTTGCTTGAATTTCCAGCATCTGCAGAATTTCTCGTGTTTATGTTTTTAAAAAGACATGTTGAGGTGAGTTTAACAGGTGTCATTTGTTCATTAGCATAGCCAACGTTATTTAAACTACACAAACACGAGGAAATCTGCAGATGCTGGAATTTCAAGCAACACACACAGGCTGGCTGCTGAGGAGCTACGCTATTGATGTCCTACGTGATGAGGCCGAACTCCTTGTAGACTTGCTTAAAGTTATAATAGAATAAACATGATAATATAATATAAGTACATATTTTAAAGTCACATTTTCTGCATATACCCAACTTGGTTCACAGATTAGACAAAATGACTAAACAAAGTATTACATACACCCTTGGAGGTCGACCAGGGGTGGGGGTGGATATGGGGTTGCGGGGGGCACTGGCGCTACCTCCCTGAAATGAGTTTTGCAGGGTGCGATGTCTGTCATTACCGGTTGAACCAGGGAGCCCAGTCTCTGAAAAACGGGGTGGACTGTCCGGGACTGAGATGAGGGGAAGTGTCTCCACTCTGAGGGTGATGAATGTCTGTAAATCCCCACCACAGAGGGCGGTGAAGACTCAGTGATCGTCCTCACATAAAACAGAGACCGGCAGATGAGTGGAGACCGAAGGCATCGAGGAAATGAGGATCGGACAGAAACATGTGGCTGAGATGGGAGAGCAGCCATCATCTTGTTGATGGTTAGAGGGGCTGAATGGCCACCTCCTGCTGTTTCTCACTTGGTGTTTCAGTGCTGCTGTCATAGTCATGTCATAGTCATACTTTATTGATCCCGATAAATAATTAAATAGTAATAACACCATACATAGTTCAATAGTGATATGTAAATTATGCCAGGAAATAAGTCCAGGACCAGCCTATTGGCTCAGGGTGACTGACCCTCCAAGGGAGGAGTTGTAAAGTTTGATGGCCACAGGCAGGAATGACTTCCTATGGTGCTCTGTGTTGCATCTCGGTGGAATGAGTCTTATCAAGTCTCACGAGGATGTTATCAGAAAAGTGGATGAAGGCAAGGCATTGGATGTTATCGACATGGCCTTTAGCAAGGCACTTGACAAAGTCTCATATGGGAGGTTGGTCTAGAAGGTGCAGTCACTCAGCATTCAAGATGAGATAGTAAATTGGATGAGACACTGTCTTTGGGAGAAGCCAGACTGTGGTAGCAGATTGTTGCCTCTCTGACTGGAGACCTGTGACTAGTGGTGTGCCTCAGGGATCAGTGCTGGATCTGTTGCTGTTTGTCATCTATGTCAGATATCTGGATGACAGTGTGGTTAACTGGATCAGCAAATTTGTGGATGACAGCAAGATTGGTGGTGTAGTGGACAGCGAGGAAGACTATCATGGCTTGCAGTGCAATCTGGACTCACTGGAAAAATGGGCTGAGAAACAGAAAATGGAATTTAATGCAGACAAGTGTGAAGTGTTGCATGTTGGTAGGAACAAGGTCTTACACAGTGACTGGTCGGGCACTGAGGAGTGATGTAGAAGAAAGGGGTCTGGGAACACAGGTCTGTAATTCACTGAAAGTAGCGTCAGAGTTAGATAGGGACAGAAGGAAAGATTTTGGGACATTGGCCTTTATAAACGCAAGGACTGACTACAGAAGATGGATGTTATGTTGACTTTGTAGAGGACATTGGTGAGGCCTAATTTGAAGTATTGTGTGCAGTTTTGGTCACCTACCTACAGGGAAGATGTGAAAGAGGTTGAAAGAGTTCAGAGAAAATTCACAAGGATGTTGCCACGTCTGGAGGACTTGGGTTATAAGGAAAGAGTGAACAGGTAAGGACTTTATTCCTTGGAACATAGAAGATTGAGGGGAGATTTGATGGAGGTGTACCACAATTATGAGGGGTATACATAGGGTCAATGCAAGCTGGCTTTTACCACTGAGATGAGGTGGGACCACAACCAGAGGCCATGGGTTAAGGGTGAAAGGTGAAACGTTAAGGGGAACATGAGGGGAAACTTCTTCACACAGATCGCCATCTGGGTGTGGAATGAGCAGCCAGCACAAGTGGCGAATGTGAGCTCAATTTCAACATTTAAGAGGTGTGTGTAGGTACCTGGATGGCAGAGATATGGGAGTCGAAAGTTTAAATAGTTCAGCACAAATTAGATAGGCCGAAGGGTCTCTTTCTGTGTTGTACTTTTCTATGACTGTGACAAGAAGCTTAAATAATACTAATATTCACTAATTCCTTTTAACAGACCAACCACTCATCTCAGCAGCAAATTTTTATATGGCGTTTAAACTGTGGCACTTTAAATTAACAGTGCGTAAAAGAAAATCCCGGCTGCAGGTCAACAAAGGCTATTTGTGTGAGAGTGTTTCAGTTACTGTGGAACAAGACACCCATGTAGCTCAGTGGGAACAGGGAATAATACCAATGAGGAGAGTCAAACTGAGCCAGGTCACAGATTGGGGATGGCAGAAATGCCCCATTCTTATAGTGACAGAATAGCATCAGAGAGTTTCATTCCAGATACCATTTAATTCCAGATACCAGCACTCTGCCCAGTTAGATGATTTCGCTCTCCAACTTGCGTTGACCCTCACTGTAACAGTGTGATGTCAGATAACACCTTGACAACTCAAGTGATCTCGTCTGAAATGTTGTCCTTCACCCATTAATGGATTTTGTAAATCTTCTTACAGGTTAAAAATGACAAGGAATTTATCTACAGGAATCTCAAACACAACACGCCAGTTTTGCTGTCTCTGTCCAGATATTTAAGTGGAGCAAAGGATTCAATCGATCATCCTTCCTGCTCAGACTGTGGCGGGGGTGGTGGTGGGGGGATTCACTCAGTCATCTGACTGACTGGCATGCCTGTCATTTGACACATGGGGAGAGGCCGTTCACTTGCTCAGACTTTTGGAATGGATTCATTCGGTTATCTCACCTGAAGTTACATCAGTTTGGGCAATGGCATTCACCTGTTCTGTGGGTGAGAAGGGATTCAGTCGGTCTTCCTACCTGCTAGCATGGAGATGACTGCAGTTATTGAAGAATGTGCACATCTCAGCCTGTTACGTTGCTAGAAATCCTTTGCACACTGAACAAAGAGAACGAAGATACAGAAAGGATCACTGACTCAAGACCCATTCAGCTTTTCATCACTGTCAACTGGTACGAATATTGTTGCTGAGGGCTTGAGTATAGTTCTAAAAATAAGAGAGAAGTATAACATAGCAAAGACGAGTGGGAAGACGGAGGATTGGGAAACATTTAAAGGGCAACAGAAGGTAACTAAAAAGGCAATACGTGGAGAAAAAATGAGGTACAAAGGTAAACTAGCCAAGAATATAAAGGAGGATAGTAAAAGCTTCTTTAGGTATGTGAAAAGGAGAAAGATAGTTAAGACCAAAATTGGGCCCTTGAAGACAGAAGCAGGTGAATTTATTATGGGAAACAAGGAAATGGCAGATGAGTTGAACAGGTAACACACATCAAAGTTGCTGGTGAATGCAGCAGGCCAGGCAGCATCTCTAGGAAGAGGTACAGTCGACGTTTCAGGCCGAGACCCTTCGTCAGGACAGGAGTTGAACAGGTACTTTGGATCTGTCTTCACTAGGGAAGACACAATCTCCCAGATGTAATAGTGGCCAAAAGACCTAGCGTAATGGATGATTTGAAGGAAATTTATATTAGGCAGGAAATGGTGCTGGATAGGCTGTTGGGTCTGAAGGCTGATAAGTCCCCGGGACTTGATGGTCTGCATCCCAGGGTACTTAAGGAGGTGGCTTTAGAAATTGTGGACGCAGTGGTAATCATTTTCCAATGTTCTATAGATTCAGGATCAGTTCCTGTGGATTGGAGGGTGGCTAATGTTGTCCCTTTCTTCAAGAAGGGAGGAAGAGAGAAAACAGGAAATTATAGACCGGTTAGCCTGACGTCGGTGGTGGGAAAGATGCTGGAGTCAATTATAAAAGATGAAATTACGACACATCTGGATAGTAGTAACAGGATCGGTCTGAGTCAGCATGGATTTACGAAGGGGAAATCGTGCTTGACTAATCTTCTGGAATTTTTTGAGGATGTAACTATGAAAATGGACAAGGGAGAGCCAGTGGATGTAGTGTACCTGGACGTTCAGAAAGCCTTTGATAAAGTCCCACATAGGAGATTAGTGGGCAAAATTAGGGCACATGGTATTGGAGGCAGAGTACTGACATGGATTGAAAATTGTCTGGCTGACTGAAAAGAGTAGTGATTAACGGGTCCCTTTCGGAATGGCAGGCGGTGACCAGTGGGGTACCGCAGGGTTCAGTGCTGGGACCGCAGCTGTTTACAATATATATTAATGATTTAGATGAGGGAATTAAAAGTAACATTAGCAAATTTGCCGTTGACACAAAGCTGGGAGGCAGTGTGAAATGTGAGGAGGATGTTATGAGAATGCAGGGTGACTTAGACAGGCTGGGTGAGTGGGCAGATGCAGTTTAATGTGGATAAATGTGAGGTTATCCACTTTGGTGGTAAGAACAGGAAGGCAGATTATTATCTAAATGGAGTCAAGTTAGGAAAAGGGGAAACACAATGAGATCTAGGTGTTCTTGTACATCAGTCACTGAAAGCAAGCATGCAAGTACAGCAGGCAGTGAAAAAAGCTAATAGCATGCTGGCCTTCATAACAAGGGGAATTGAGTATAAGAGCAAAGAGGTCCTTCTGCAGCTGTACAGGGCCCTGGTGAGACCACACCTGGAGTACTGTGTGCAGTTTTGGTCTCCAAGTTTGAGGAAGGACATTCTTGCTATTGAGGGCGTGCAGCGTAGGTTCACAAGGTTAATTCCCGGAATGGCGGGACTGTCATATGTCGAAAGCTTGGAGCGACTGGGCTGGTATACTCTGGAATTTAGAAGGCTGAGGGGGGATCTTATTGAAACATGTAAGATTATTTAGGGATTGGACACGCTGCAGGCAGGAAGCACGTTCACGCTGATGGGTGAGTCCAGAACCAGAGGCCACAGTTTAAGAATTAGGGGCAGGCCATTTAGAACAGAGTTGAGGAAAAACTTTTTCACCCAGAGAGTGGTGGATATATGGAATGCACTGCCTCAGAAGGCTGTGGAGGCCAAGTCTCTGGATGCTTTCCAAAAAAGAGATGGATAGAGCTCTTAAAGATGGTGGAATCAAAGTTTATGGGGATAAGGCAGGAACTGGGTACTGATCGTGGATGATCAGCCATGATCACAGTGAATGGCGGTGCTGGCTCGAAGGGCCGAATGGCCTACTCCTGCACCTGTTGTCTAAATGTCTGAACTGCTGTGAATAAGGCATAACAATACCCAATTTTTGTTCTATTACACAATAAAAGTGAAGAGATTTGCATCCTTATACCTTGGTCATCAAGTAACAGAGTCTCTGGCTTGATGCCCCTGTGTGTAATTCCATTGTTGTGAAGATATTCCTGAAAGTAGGCAAAGACAAATATAAATCAGGTATTCTGAATTTACATCTTTTTCTAATTCTCCAAGCCCACAAAATATCAATTGTACAAATGGAACAGGTTTCTGGCAGAATTAGTCAGATACAATTGCTGGACAATCGGTTCAGAGAATATTTTGTGACTTAATCTGGGTGCACACCAGACTTCCAGTGCCGATATGAAAGTTGAGTATTAAGGCTGGCCTGGAAGAATGATGAAACTTCTGAAGATGCTTTGGGAGGTCACCCATCCATGAACAGCATTTTACTGTCAAAGGGAACTATGGTGAGCTCCAAAATTGATCTCATTTGAAAATTGGGACAAAGCACTGTTAACCTCCTTACTGCTGGTTATAGTGCTAGTTCAATTCTGGCAGACAAAGCTCTTCGAGAGCAAACATGGGCAGGTCAATCCATCTATGATCATGCTCAGTAATGCACGTCGAAATAGAGAAAACTGCTGCTGCACGTCATAAACACTCACTTAAAACAAAGGGATAAATGATGAGGAGCACTTACCACTCCTGCTATCAGCTGCTGGAAAAACCCATCAGCATCTGCCTCGGGCATCCCCACGTCAGGCTCTGTGGGAAGGCAGATCACATTAATCAAAGGCTGAACTTGGGATCAGTTCGCAAATCATTAATATTGTCTGAAATTATGTCATTTTACATCACGCTTAAATTTAATCCCAAATCCCAGGCCTCATTTCACTGAGGTGCCCAAGTAGATGGATTCTCCAACATGCCCTATTTAGACCACAGACAAAAAAACCTAGGACAGCTGAAGCAGCTTACATACTGAACTTTAAAGCCTGTCCTACTTTGTCCCCGTAACATCTGGAAATGTATTATGTACAACTTCAGATGTTCCATTTCTCCCATAATTTAGTTTTCTGGGTGTTCTATAGGGAGAATGTCTGGGAGTGGATGCCAGCTTTTTCCAGCTCAGGACACAAAGGTGCAGTTACTAAAGAACCCACACAAGTATATCTGTAAAAGTGACAGCAACAGTACAACCAAAATTATTAAAATTAGCCAATCCGTATACAAAACATCTTTAACCCTTCCCCCCTCACCCCAAACTTCTCTATTTTAAACCCTAAGTTTAAGCACAGATCCTACCTATTCTATCAAAGAGCTCTCCTCCACTGCAATACTCC
This sequence comes from Mobula birostris, assembly GCF_030028105.1. NCBI lineage: Eukaryota > Metazoa > Chordata > Chondrichthyes > Myliobatiformes > Myliobatidae > Mobula > Mobula birostris. The sequence goes on from NC_092382.1 coordinate 84,752,882, forward strand.
AAAAACAAGTATTGGATATGGGCCTCGACGATGCCCATAAAAGCCGACAGTCTTTTCATGGTTCAACATCTTATTGATGCATATTTCTCTCTTGATGTTATCAGGGTAGTCACGAGCATGTGTGGTGTCCACTTTCTTCACTGTCACTGCTTCCTTTGTTCATCGACTAATTGCCAGTTGTACCCTATGATCAAATACAAAACCATTGTCTACATTGCAAAACTTCTCAATGCTCCATTGAGTTAAATGCATCAGAAACAGAGCATGAGCCAAATGGCTCTTCATCCCCGCTACCCCATGCAATAAGATCATTATTGATCTGGTTTTGGCCTCAACACCACTTTCCAACTCTCCCTCTGCACCTGTAGATTTCCATGTAGTTCATATGCCTGCAATATATTGTATATTCTATGGCTCTACCACAACTCTTAAAGTGGAGAATTCCAAAGGATCACAACCTGCAGAAGAAATTCTTCTTCATCTCCTGATCAATGGGAAACCAGTTACTCATACTATATCCCATTTTCTCGATATCCTCACTTGGAGAAACATCGTCTCAGCATCTTGTCTGACAACACCCTCAGAATCTTGCTTCAGTAAGATCACCTCTCTTTCTTCCCTACTCGCTCACCCCTCGCCCCCATACGTGAATCCCAATTCAAATATATCCTTCCTTAAAGACGAGATCTAAACTGTACACAGATCGCCAGGTGTTGTCTCACGAGCTCCCAATAAATTTGCTACAAAACATCCTTACCTTTGTTTTCCATAATCCTTACAATAACCTACACACCACTCTTGTGTGCTAGAGATTGAGTTTGCACTGCAACATTCTCTAATCACCTCTCTATTTAACCATCAAGTTTTTCATTCTTCCTTCCAGGGCAGGCAGGCAACTTCATATTTTGTTCTACATTATATTTCAAAGGCCACCTTTCTGCTCGTTCACTTAACCTGTGCTCATCACCAGATAAGCCACTTATCTCAAATTTGTTGAAAATATAAAGAACACACATCCGGTCTCCTCAGATTACAAGCAATGCATCCACTATCTCTGATGCCACTTATTTGTAAAGACACAAATTTGTCCTGTACTTTTTCACTGATAAAAATAAAAATTTCTCTCTCCCTACAGACCTTTGCAATCTGTTATTATTTTCATTATTTAGAATCTGTACCTTCTCATTCCCAATTTTACAATGAGCCTCAAAAACCAACATTACTTTTGGCTTTTTGCTTGTATTTCTGTAAAAACCCCATCAATATTTTTAATAATTTTCTTATATGTTCCACATTCTTTACAATTTTTGTGGCATACCTTGTAGTTTTAAACTTTCCCAGTCCTCTTGCCTACCGTCAATTAATTAATCCTCATTATAACACATGTTATTATCACCCTAACTTCCTTGGGAATTCTCCACAGATGGTGCACCCTTCTCGTGGGGCGTTTCTTTCTCCAGACTTTTGCTGCAAGTTAAGAAATACCTCCTTAAATGAGTGCTATTGCTAATCTACCAAACCAGTTTTTAAGAATTATTTTTTGAACTGCATGACTTACTCACCATATGCTCCTTCACCCAAAGTCTGCAGCAGATCCCAATCTTGCACAAACGGAACTGCCATCGTCCTGCACAATCACGAATGATGCTGAAAAGGGGAACGCATGATCACAAGCTGAAGTCATCTTCAGGTACACTTGAAGGACAGCCAGAGACCTTTCCTCCCAGTGCAGAAGTGGCTGATACCAGAGGGCATCATTTTAAGGTGACCGGAGAAAAGTACAGGGGGATATCAGGTGTAAGATTTTTTATATATATAAAGCACAGAGAGTGGTGTGTGGAACACACTGACTACCAGAGTGTTGGTAGAGGCTGATATATTCTGGACATGAAAGGGATTTTAGAAAAGTAGAGGGTGATTTAGGAGGGAGTGGTTAGCCCGAACGATCTGCACTGTGCTGTAGTGTTCTATAAGGTTATTTTTAGTTATTGGCTTTTCAGAATCCACACTTCATTGCCAATGTGAGATTTCACTGCACATCCATCATTGCCCAAAGGAAGTGACAGTGAATGCATCTGGAACAACTGCACTTCTTCTGGTTAAGGATCTCTGTACTCCTGAGGGGGAAAGCATTGGCGTTCCAGGATTTCGATCCAGCCACCACAATGACGGAACGGCAATATCTTTTCAATGAAAATAAGTGCTGGGGATACTTGTCACTTCATTCAGCATTCTGCAGAGAAACAGAGCAAATGTGTCAGGTTAATGGCTCTTCCTTAGAACTGATGAAAGATCTCTGCCATGATTAAGAATCACATCACATCTGAATCATTCTCTACAGAATGCTGCATTACCACCGAATCCTTTTCGGTATTTTATGCCTCTTTTCCTCAGATTTCCACCTTTTTCTCTCCTTGGAGATGTAGTAAGCCATAGGTTGGAGAACGTTGTTAAATGCTGGATGGAGCTGCACAAATTTAGGCAAATGCGGAATATTCATAAATATCTCCAGTATTTGGCTTGTGGCATATGGCAGAAAGACCTTGGGATATCAGGAAAGCAGTGTACCCACATTCTCCCGATTATCACCAATTTCTTAACGGAACCAGCTCTGGTCAAAAAGCTGAAGTCCAGCGGGACGGTTAGATTTTTTTCTGTGGAAATAATCCATTGACTGCTATGCCGTTATTTGTCACATGCCAGCTCACATTTAAATATTGTCAAAGTTGCAACCCTACCCCCTCCCTTTCGTCCGACTCTACCCCGTCCCTCTCCCCCCAACTACCCATCGTCCCTCATCAAACGGCCTCACTTCCCCCATTTACAACCCCAGCCATCGCTTCCATCCGATGTTCCTATCCACACTCCTCCCGTTTCCGGAGATCCCCCTTCCCCAGTCACCTGCCCCGCCGGGCCGCCGAACGACTCGGCCCAAACTTTGCTTCTCTCGCTGCAACGCCTTCCGTAAACGTCATCACGCTTGCACTAACATCAGACGCTAGAGAGGGCGGGTGGAACAGTTCGACAGGACTATCAGCTGAGAGGAGGAGTATTCATACAAACCACGGCCGCCTCTCTCATTTGGTTGGTACAGTATCAGCTATTTTACGTGATCAGCTGTATTCCGAGAGAGATTTCGCGACAAGGGAGAAAAATACAACTTATGTCAAAGATTGAGAGAAATTACACCAAATCTACTTCAAACGTTGGAGAGAAGTAGGATAAATCGGTGTCCTGTAGACAATCGGTCCAACTTAATAGAGGGAAGACTAGCAGGATCCAAAAGGGTCCGGACAGTTGTGGGTATCGCTTCTCGGCCTTTTGGCTAAGATCAAGCTTAGTATCTGTTCTTATCAGACCAGAAGGCGGAGGAGGAGAGTTCGCGCTGACGCAGGGGTGGATCCTAATGCTGATTGGCCTCCAATCTAACACCCCATACCAGCGACGACAGCAGTGAGTTAGAAGTTAGAAGATGGCAGCAGCGAGCAGTACATCAGCTCGAGGCCAGGGTATCAAGAACACTGTCAGGCTGACAGTGCGAGACCGGAACGGGGGCACCGGCTTCACCCGAGAGACCTTCATCCGGAAGGTCTTGCTGGATTGCTGCGGATTTACGCCCGATGACATCTACTGCGTCCAGGACTTCGCAGGCTTCTTCGATGTCACTTTCCGGCAGGCTGCAGGGTGGCAGAAGCTGTACCAGCAGCTTCAGCTGAAGGGGACAGAGGCGCCGCTGTCGCTGCTGAAAGCACAGCCCCTCTTTGCAACGGCTACGCAACAGGAAAGGACAATCACGGTGCACACGTTCAACCCGCACGTGCCAGTGGTAGATGTCCTTACGTTCCTCGCTCGGTATGTGGAGAGCGCAGGAGCACCAGCGGACGGGAAGGACGGGCTGGGAATCTGGACCAGCAAACGGCAGGTGAAGGTGAAGCTGAGGTTGGATTCCAACGGCGGCATCATCCACCCCCCCTCCGTCTTCGCCATCGGAGGGAACCGAGGGTACATGGTGTACGCGGGACAACCCAGGGTGTGCCGAAACTGCGGCAAGGAAGGGCACATCGCAGCCCAGTGCAGGGTGGTGATGTGCAAGAACTGTAAAATGGAAGGCCACCTGACCAAAGACTGCACGCAGGCCAAGGCCTGCAACCTCTGCGGACAGGCCGGCCACCTGTACAGAGCCTGCCCGAAGCGTGGGGGCACCTACGCACAGGCGACCAGGGGAGGTGCTGGCCCTGAAAGGGCCCAGGCTGATGCGGACGTACCCGCCAGCGCTGCAGATGAGGCACCCGACAGGACGGATGACGAGACCAGGGAGGAAGGTGCAAGCACCCCAAGACCTGCCACCCCACTGCAGACCCTCCAGGACCAGGCAAACGACGAGCAGGAGTCCATGGAGGAGGGGAGAGCGGAGGGGGAAACCGAATGGAAGGTCGTGAAACGAAAAAAGACCCAAAAGGCGGCGGCCAAGCGACAGAAGGCGGAGCAACGCCAGAAAAGGGCAGGGAACCACGCAGCCCCTGGTACCCTGTCCTCTTCAGAGGAGGAAGGAGTTGGGGGAGGCCAGCAGCCCCGGCGGAAGAAGCGGCTGGCAGAACAGGTGGAGAGGAGGAGAGAGAGGGGAGAAAGTCTGCTGGCCACCCCCCAAGTACAGGAGGCGGAGAGCAGCGGACGCACAGAGCTCCGGGAATCCGGGAGCAGAGCCACGGCTGGCACCCAGCAGCCGGAAGGGGAAGCAGCCCAGGAAGTCAGCAACCCCCCGGGCCCAGACCCAGAACCAGAATGGCCACACACGGAGGAGTACTACCAGCAGTACCTGAGCCCACAGGAGGTGGAAAACTTCACAAAGGCGGTGGGAATGAAGGCTCAGGATGGCAAGAGTGAGGACGGAGAGCAGCCAAAATAAAAGACTTAACAATGGCAGACCTTAAATTGGCGTGCTTGAATGTGCGAAGTTTGAAGAGTACTGGGCGATGCGTCAGCACGCTCCAGTACCTGGACACTGTAAAGGCCGATGTGACCTTCCTCCAGGAGTGTGGACTACCACATCTCCGTAACTACCGGAGGTGGTCACGGTGGTGGAAAAAAGGTTTGTCTGTGTGGTCGGGGGGCAACAATTGTCGCGCTTCCGGCCTGGGGATTCTGCTGCGGGGAGGCAACTTCTCAATCACCCAAGTTAAAGAGGTGGTTGCGGGTCGCCTCCTGGTAGCAGACGTCAAATACCGGGGCGCTCCGCTCCGGCTGATCAACGTGTACGCCTCCCCCGTGCGGAGCGAGCGGCGGGCCGTCTTCGAGCAGCTCCCACAGCTGCTGGTGACGACCCAGCCGGTCGTTCTGGCCGGAGACTTCAATTGCACCATTGATGCGGCTGGAGGACCCGGCAGTGCCGACGGCAGGCTAGACAGTACCTCTAGACTCCTGAGGGAAATGGTGAAGACAGCCAAGCTGCGCGACGCCTTTGGCACCCCCACAGGTGGAGCACAGCCGCAAGCCACCTGGACACGATCGGACGGCTCAGCCCGCTCCCGGATCGACTTCCTCTTCCTGTCTGAGTCCCTCACGGTCAGGTCCACCGACGTCACGCCGGTGTTCTTCTCTGACCACTGCCTTCTGAGAGCCACCTGTCACTTACGGGAGGACCAGAAGGCAGGCAGGGGGACGTGGAAGCTGAACGTAAAGCTGCTGACCCCAGAGAACATCGAGGAACTAGAGAGGGAGTACACAGGTTGGAGAACCTTGAAAGCCTTCTTTGATTCCCCGGTTCACTGGTGGGAAGCCACCAAGGAGAACATTAAGAGGTTCTTCATCCGCAAGGGTATTCAGAAGGCAAGGCAGGAGCAGAGGGAACTGCGTAAACTCCAGACAGAGTTGCAGCAACTTCTCCTTCTGCAGTCGAAGGGGGTGGATGTCAGGGAGGAACTGCGAGAGGTGAAGGGCCGGCAAGCCCAGCACCTCGCCGCTGAATCCTCCAAGATCATCTTCCGATCAAGGGTCCAAACCGTGGAGCAGGACGAGACGTGCTCACGCTTCTTCTTCCAAAAGGTGCACAGGGGGAGCTCTGTGATCCACAACCTTAAGGAAGAGGACGGCTCAGTCGCGTCCTCGCAGACCGACACACTGAGGATCTGCAAGTCCTTCTATGCCGGTCTGTACGAGGAAAAGGCCACAGAATCCACAGCCTCCCGCAACTTCCTGTCGTCTATCACGCAGGTCTTAGACGACGGCAAGCGGGAGAGTCTGGATCGGCCACTGACCCTGGACGAGCTGACAGGCTCCATCCGTTCCTTCGGGTCGGGTAAGACTCCCGGAAGCGACGGCTTACCGGCTGAGTTGTACTCGGCTCTGTGGAACTGGATAGGCCCAGACCTGCTGGAAGTGTACAACGCTATGCTTCTGGCCGGCAGTATGTCTGAGTCCATGAGGAAAGGCATCATCACCCTCATCTACAAGCAGAAGGGGGAAAGGGAGGACATTAGGAATTGGAGACCCATCTCTCTCCTGAATGTGGACTACAAGATCCTGTCCAAGGCTATCGCCAACAGGGTCAAGTCTGCTCTGGGACAGGTGATCCACCCGGACCAAACCTGTGCTGTACCGGGCAGGAAGATCTCAGACAGCCTCGCGCTGCTGAGGGACACCATCGCCTACGTGCAGGACAGGGGGGTGGACGCCTGCCTGGTCAGCTTGGACCAGGAGAAAGCCTTCGACAGGATATCGCACACGTACATGGCGGACGTGCTCTCCAAAATGGGATTTGGGGAGGGAATCCGGAATTGGATCAGACTGCTCTACACAGACATCCATAGTGCAGTCCAGGTCAACGGGTGGGAAACAGACAGCTTCCCCATCAGGTCTGGAGTCAGGCAGGGCTGCCCCCTCTCCCCTGTCTTGTTTGTCTGCTGCATAGAACCCTTTGTGGAAGCCATCAGGAGGGATGAGGGCATAAGAGGGGTGACGCTGCCAGGCAGTGGAGGGACCCAAGTGAAAACCTCCCTGTACATGGACGACGTCACCGTCTTCTGCTCTGATCCGAGGTCAGTTCGCAGGTTGATTGGCACCTGCGAACAGTTCGAGCTAGCGTCGGGGGCCAGGGTCAACCGCACGAACAGCGAAGCCATGCTCTTTGGCAACTGGCCCGACCGATCCAGCGTCCCCTTCACCATCAGGTCCGACCACGTGAAGGTGTTGGGGATCTGGTTCGGAGGGGCTGAGGCGTGCAACAAGAACTGGCAGGAGCGGACTGCCAAGGTGAAACAGAAACTGGGACTGTGGGGAGGGCGCTCCCTGTCGATAACGGGCAAGAACCTGGTCATCAGGTGTGAGGTGCTCTCAGGGCTGCTGTACTTGGCGCAGGTCTGGCCCGTCCCCCGCTCCTACAGCACGGAAATCACCCGGGCTGTCTTCAGATTCGTCTGGGGATCCAAGATGGAGCGGGTGAAACGGACCGCCATGCACAAGTCCCTGGACAATGGGGGCAAGAACATCCCCAATGTCGCCCTCACCCTGATGGCCAGCTTCGTATGTGGCTGCATCAGGTTGTGTGTAGAGCCCAGGTATGTGGGCACCAAGTACCACTATGTGCCCAGGTTCTACTTGTCGCCCTGGCTACGAAGGATGGGTCTGGCCCCACTCCCGCGCAACGCCCCAGTCAGCTGGTCGTTGCCGGCATACCTATCCCACGTAGCAAAGTTCTTCCAGGAGAACGCCTTTGACCACAAGGCCATCAGGCAGTGGTCGGCACGAAGTGTCCTGCAGGCACTGCAGGAGAAGGACATGATGGACACAGTGGGGTGGTTCCCTGAGCAGACTGTCCAGTTCATCTGGCAAAATGCCTCATCGCCAGATCTCACCAACAGGCACCAAGACCTCGCCTGGCTGGCGGTGAGAGGGGCCCTCCCAGTCAGAGCCCTCCTGTACGCCCGGAACGTCATCTCCGCACCCCACTGCCCACGGGAGGACTGCAGTGAGGAGGAGTCTGTGACCCACCTCTTTGCACACTGCCAGTTCGCAAAGAGGGTGTGGAGGAGGATGGACGGGCTAGTGTCACGTTTCATCCCCAGCAGCTGCGTGACAGAGGACTCTCTGATCTACGGGCTGTTCCCGGGGACGCACACGGAGACCAACATCCGGTGCTGCTGGCAGATCATCAACTCGGTGAAAGACGCTCTTTGGTCAGCCCGAAACTTGATGATCTACCAGCACATGGAGATGTCCGTGGGAGAATGCTGCCGACTGGCACACTCTCGGCTGCAGGAGTACGTGCTGAGGGACGCACTGAAACTTGGTGCAGCCACCGCAAGGGCCCGGTGGGGAAGGACCACAGTATAGGTTTCTCCACCCGTGGGAGTGGGAGGGGTCGGTGGGCGAGGAGTATACCCCTCAACAATGAGATGCTAAGCTGAACTACTGGAGTGCCACATGGGTGGCTATAAACACGGGTATTTTACTGAGTATAATGGAAACGTATGTAAAGGATGAAAAGTTATTGAATGGTTTATTGTATATATTTATTTTTGAATAAAGTATATTTTGAAATAAAAAAAAAATCTGTTCTTATCAGTTTAATATCTGATACGTCCCTTATCTGGGGACCATATATTAAATTGATTTTTGGGACAGGGAGATGGACTAGGGGCTTGCTCCGTCCACTCCGCGCATCGACCCGGTATTGCAGTGCCTCTGGGAACGGTGCACCTCCCTTCGGGGAGACTAACAACAAATTAAAAAATAGAATTCTGTTATTCGCAGGCAGGCTGTCGGGTATATTTCTTGTTTCTGCCTCGTACTTCTTGCAGGCTATGCTTGTTTTTAATGAGGACACAAATAGGCTTGCTTGCGTGAGTAAAGCAGTTTATTTGCAGAATATTTAGGAGCCTCTTGGACCACCACATGGAAGAAAGAACTACAAGCGAGGAAACGGATTCTTCAGGTCTCAAAGGCAACAGAAACAACACGCACACAATTTACAGCAGTCGTGGATAAAGTCGCATCGGCAGAGACACACGCAGAGAATTAAAAAAACGAACCTGGGAATAAAGTACATACATATGCAAGGGAAAAGTCAATACGATGCCCCTTCACTGTACAGGCACGGCTCAATGCTATCAGGGACAATCACCAACCCTATTCAATGCACAGCTTACCAACAATTTTCTCCAGCGCTGTTCCAAGGTTCTCAGCCTAAAATGAAGCAGAGTGGTCCCTCAGAAATGGCAAAGAGAGCGTCCAGCACACGGGGCGCCCTTTTAATGCAGGAAGTCTGAAGTGCCCGGCCCAGGTAATTCACAGGAACGCTAACGGCTCGGTGCCGGCAGAGTTAGGCTACGTCCACACTACGCCGGATAATTTTGAAAACGCCGGTTTCGAGTAAAAACGACAGGCGTCCACACTAAGCGTTTTTGAAAATATCTCCTTCCACATTAGACGGATATTTGGGCGAATCTCCTCCTACTGGGCATGCACAGGACACACAGAAAACAAGCGAAGAGGAAACGGTGTACTTAGTGCGCGTTTGTCCAGTTACAGACTAGAGAAACTTGAAAGGAATTGCTCTTAGCTCTCGCGCAGGACTTAAAACTTATATTAAAAAAAAACAAATACTGGAGCGAATGGAGGCAATCAACAGGGAGTTCACGGACAGTATGACCCAGCTGACGACGAACATTGAAAAACTGACTAACGCTGCTGCATTAACAAAGCACCTTGTTAAATGTATAAAACGTCTGCATCAGCGTTATTTCCATGCAATGTTACATTAGGCTGTTACACATTTATTGTCAGAGAAGTACTTGCATAAATAGGTAAACTACCCTCATACAAGCAAGGACAGAAAACAGGGCGAAGTGAGAATACGTATTTATTCAGTAAGTTATGGGTCAAAGTATTTGGTGAGTACATTTCTAACCCTTATGGCTTCAGTCTCGTCCGTCTGTTCTGAAGTTGTCAGGTGGTGGCGTTCAAGAAAACAACGAACATCTGTTCCAGCCCGTCATGACAGCGTTTTTAAATAGTCAAAAAAGCGCACTTTACAATTTAGCTCTCACGCCGTTCACACAGACTGCGCGTTATAACAGCTTGCGCAGTACCAAGCAGAAGCAGAAAAAAGCATTGTTATTGTGGTGTTGTCACGACAACGTTTTTAAATCTCTCCGTTTACCCCGTACACACTACGCCGGATATTAAGCGTTTTCACATTTATTCACTCTGGAGAGTGTTTTCGAAAATTTCCGTTTTCGGGAGCTGAAAACGCCGGCTCAGTGTGGACCGGAGGGCAAAACGAAGAGAAAAAGCTTCGTTTTCAAAATTATCCGGCGTAGTGTGGACGTACCCTAAAGCTGATTACAAAGGCCAATTACCCGAGGCCATATCCAAGGCTAACTAAAGAGGCCAGTGGTTAGGTGTGCAGTGATGGGCGAGGAGGGGTCAATCCTTGATTGGCAGGGGGCGTGTCTTCTGACCAGGAGTGGGCAGTGCTGTCACGTGACAGTCACGACTCCTCCAGTACAGTCCACCCCTCGGTAGCCACGCCACTCACCAAGCGTTACCACAGTGAAAAGGAAAGGAATATATCTTAATGGAAGTCTTACACTAACTATTTCTAAGGTTAATGCTTTTTGTGACTAAAGATAGGCAGACGTGCTCTTAATAATTGGGCAGACAACATAATATACACACAGCGATGATAACGAGAATGGGTGCAATCGACCAGTTGCCCACCACCCTACCGCCACAAAGCTCCTTCCACAGGGTGTAGAGGTCAGGGTTGGGGATCCATGTCCATGTACAGCTGCCTGCGCGTAAAACGGGGAGGGGTTGTATCTCCAGCCCTTGCCTCTGCCCTACGGACCAGGGTGGGTGCCCCCCGTTGCATCTATTCAAGCCCTTCCAGGACGGTGATGGCATCCCGCACGGTCCTCCCGTTAGCTGGTGCCATGAGGGGCAGTATCACTGATTTAAATCGGGGTGCGCGGTGGTGACCGGTATCCTGTTAGGGCACCGGTCACCCGGGTGTTTGCTAAAAAATTACAGTCGCAGGCTCCCTGGTAGATGCCGTTGACCAGCGCACACTCTTTAACAGCCCAGGTACCCTCACTGACCGTACCCCATTGCGGGCGCCGGTGTAGATCCCACTCCAGGAGGGTGGGGTACCGGACCCTCACAGCGGTCACCAACCGATCCCACAGGGTACAGCCTTCCCTGATCTCCGGCTTCGGCACCCATAGGGCGTTGTTGATGCTTTCTTGGTCAGAGAGGCTCCCCAGGGAGCTCGCGTCTCGAAGAGAGAGGTTCATGTTGCCTCCCCCCCCACCCCCTCATCCCACAGCCGGAGCAGCCCAGCGGGCAGGTGCTCGCGACGTGGGTCCCACTGCTCGGACCAGTCAACCGGTTTACAGTGGTCCGCCAGCGCTCAAATCCCTCTCTCGTCGGTCCACCCGGGAATCCTATGCTCGGTGCCTGTACTGGCTTTTTTGCCCGTTCCAGAACACTTTCCCCACGCAGCGCCAATTGTTGTAAGTCAGGAAACAGATTCTGCAGGTCTCAAAGTCAAGGGTTCTGGGCTCACAGTCTGGGTAGTGAAGGATTTTATTTACAGAAGGCAAACGGGGGAAAATAGCAACAGAAGCAACACGCGCACAATTTACAGTAGTCGGATCAGCAATAAATCACATTAAATCGCGTGGGGACAAAGTACACACACACACAACCACCCTTGACTCTGTGCAGGCACATCTCTTCTGCTTAGGGACAATATCCACACTCCCAACCCTATTCAAAGCACAACTCACAAACAGCAGGGTGGTCCCTCGGAGGCAGCAAAAAAGAGAGAAGGTCACGCACACGTGGGCTCCTTTATAGGACTGGAAGGTCCAGCCCAGGTGATTCACAGGGAAGCCAATGGCTCGGTGCCAGCAGGGTTAAACTGATTACAAAGGCCAATTGCCCGAGGCCAAGTACAAGGCTAATTAAAGGGGCCAATGGTGAGGTGCGCATTGATGGGCGGGGTGGGGTCAAACCTTGATTGGCAGGTGACGCGCCTTCCGACCAGGTAAATGGGCAGAGCCGTCACGTGATAGTCCTGACCCCAGTACAGACGCCAACTGCGTTTCATTGGCTTTGTATCTGTAGTCGCCACAATGACAATAAAGTTGCGTCTAGTCTGATCAAATCACTCAATTCAGACCCAAACAGGAAATGTGCAGGTTTCATTCAAATCAGTCTGTGTTTATAAACACTCATTTCTATTTACATTCCTCCGGCCTCACTGGACTGGAACACTGAAACACCAAGTGAGAAACAGCTCATTCAGCCCCTCTAACTATCAACAAGATGGCGACTGCTCTCCCCTCTCAGCCACATGTTTCTGCCGATCCTCATTTCCTCGATCCCTCCGGTCTCCACACATCTGCCAGCCTCTGTTTTATGTGAGGACGATCACTGAGTCTTCACCGCCCTCTGTGGTGGGGATTTACAGACATTCACCACCCTCGGAGTGGAGACATTTCCCCTCATCTCAGTCCCAGACAGTCCACCACCTTTCTCAAAGACTGGGATCCCTGGTTCAACCGATAATGGCAGACATCCCACCCTGCAAAACTCATTTCAGGGAGGTAGCATCCCCGCCCCCTGCAACCCCATATCTACTCCGTCCCCCCCCCACCCCCCGTCGATCTCCAAGGGTTTATGTAATACTTTGTTAATCATCTTGTCTAATCTGTAAACCAAGTTGGGTATATGCAGAAAATGTGACATTAAAATATGTACTTATATTATATTATCATGTTTATTCTATTACAACTTTAAGCAAGTCTACAAGGAGTTCGGCCTCATCACGTAGGACATCAATAGCGTAGCTCCTCAGCAGCCAGCCTGTGTGTGTTGCTTGAAATTCCAGCATCTGCAGATTTCCTCGTGTTTGTGTAGTTTAAATAACGTTGGCTATGCTAATGAACAAATGACACCTGTTAAACTCACCTCAACATGTCTTTCACATTTTGGCCCACCATGGGCAATAGAAAAGTCACTGTTGCAAACAGTGCAGTGAGCAACATTGTCATTATTTTTGAGGTCGACTGTAAAGCCCATCCACAGAGAAAACTGATAGGTCTACTTAACAGGGGTCCCCAACCTTTTCTGTACCGCAGACTGGTTTAATATTGACAATATTCTTGTGGACCGGCCGACTGGGGAGGGGATGTGGTGTTAATCACGACCGGAATATTGGTGATAAGTCAACCATAAGTCACTTATAAGTGGCTAATACACTCAATTTCGTTTCTAAAAGGGGTTATCTAACGAATTTAATATTAAATACACAGCGCATACTTTCCTCACATTAATAGAGTGATAAATCAATTATAAGTCAATAGCATCATAACATTTTAAGTAACGTTTGGATATTAAACAGCGCATATTTTCCTCGTGTGAACATATAAAATCATTGCAACACACCAATATCACTGAATCAGTGGGAGCCCTGGGCTTGTTTCCCTGCAACAAGACGGTCCCATCGAGGGGTGATGGCAGAGCGTGATACTCGAAGGGAGTTCCTTATGTCCAGTCTATTCTGCAATTTTGTTTTCATTGCAGAAAACCCTGCTTCACAGAGATATGTTGGAAATGGAAGCAATGTTTTCAGTGCTTTCGTGGCTATCTCAGGATATTCAGCCTTGACTTTGATCCAGAATGCCAGCAAAGATGTTACGTCAAACATACTTTTCAGCCCGCCGTCATTTGCAAGCTCGAGGAGTTGATCTTCCCGCGCTGACATGGATGACGCGCGGGTAATGACCTCGCATGCGTTCGAGTTCAACAGTGGGCGTGACAGGGAATGAGGAAAGGTGCAGCGGGCTCATATCGCCATATCATATTGTTTCCACCACTCTTAGCATGAAGAGAGACCATTCAGGATGCTCGCTCTCCCTCTCAATAAAATCAATTTCCAGGATATTGTATATAATTTCTGGGCATCAGGGAGCCACTATCAATATGCGGGAGACTCCCGGAACTTCCGGGAGAGGTGGGACGTCTGTAATGATGCTGTGCATTTCAATGTGTTCACCTCTCAGTCCTCCATTCTCTAAATCAGCAGTCCCCAACCACCGGGCCGGGGACCAGTACTGGGCTACAAAGCATGCGCTACCGGGCCGAGAGGAAACAACATGATTTGGCAATATGAGTCAGCTGCATTCCCTGTCACGCCCACTGTTGAACTTGAACGCACGCGAGGTTATTACCCTCACGTCAACCATGTCTGCGCGGGAAGGAGATCAACTCTTCGAGCTTGCAAAGGACGGCGGGCTGAAAAGTATGTTTGACATAACACCTCTGCCAGCATTCTGGATCAAAGTCAAGGCTGAATATCCTGATAGCCAAGAAAGCACTGAAAACATTGATTCCATTTGCAACATATCTCTGCAATGAATGCGATGAAAACTAAATTGCAGAATAGACTGGACATAAGGAACTCCCTTCGAGTATCACTGTCTCCCATCACCCCTCAATGGCACCGTCTTGTTGCAGGGAAACAAGCCCAGGGCTCCCACTGATTCAGTGATATTGGTGTGTTGCAATGATTTTATATGTTCATAAGAGGAACAACATGGGAGAGGTCTGGAGGGGGATGAGGACCATCACTGGGTTCTGGCAAACTAGCAACAGAGGAGTGGAAGGCAGTGTGGACAGGGCCAACGAACTTAACCTGTTCTTTCACAGATTTGACATTGTGATCCCTGCCCATCCCCAACATGAGCCATCTGTTGTCGGCCCCCAACCAACACATATTCCACTCTCCCCTCCTACCCCTCCTCACAGTCCCCCACCCTGCTCTCATGACTATACCCCTTCCCCACACAAAACCACCATGGTGGGCTTCACAGCTGAACAGGTGAGAAGACAGCTGAAACATCTCAACCCAAACAAGGCTGCAGGACCGGATGGTGTCAGTACCAGGGTGCTCAAAGCCTCTGCCCCTCAACTATGTGGAGTACTTCGCCATGTATTCAACATGAGCCTGAGGCTCCGGGGGGTTCCTGTACTGTGGAGGACGTCCTGCCTCGTCCCTGTGCCAAAGATGCCCCGCCCCAGCGGCCTCAATGACTACAGACCGGTGGCATTGACCTCCCACATCATGAAGACCCTGGAGAGACTTGTTCTGGAGCTGCTCCGGCCTATGGTCAGGCCACACTTAGACCCCCTCCAGTTCGCCTACCAGCCCTGATCAGGAGTTGAGGATGCCATCGTCTTCCTGCTGAACCATGTCTGCGCCCACCTGGACAAGCCAGCGAGCACTGTGAGGGTCATGTTTTTTGACTTCTCCAGTGCATACAACACCATCCGCCCTGCTCTGCTGGGGGAGAAGCTGACAGCGATGCAGGTGGATGCTTCCCTGGTGTCATGGATTCTTGATTACCTGACTGGCAGAACACAGTACGTGTGCTTGCAACACTGTGTGTCCGACAGAGTGATCAGCAGCACTGGGGCTCCACGGGGGACTGTCTTGTCTCCTTTTCTCTTCAAAACTTACATCTCGGACTTCAACTACTGCACAGAGTCTTGTCATCTTCAGAAGTTTTCGGATGACTCTGCCATAGTTGGATGCATCAGCAAGGGAGAAGAGGCTGAGTACAGGGCTACGGTAGGAAACTTTGTCACATGGTGTGAGCAGAATTATCTGCAGCTTAATGTGAAAAAGATTAAGGAGCTGGTGGTAAACCTGAGGAGAGCTAAGGTACCAGTGACCCCTGTTTCCATCCAGGGGGTCAGTGTGGACATGGTGGAGGATTACAAATACCTGGGGATACGAACTAACAATAAACTGGACTGGTCAAAGAACACGGAGGCTGTCTACAAGAAGGGTCAGAGCTGTCTCTATTTCCTGAGGAGACTGAGGTCCTTTAACATCTGCTGGACGATACTGAGGATGTTCTACAAGTCTGTGGTGGCCAGTGCTATCATGTTTGCTGTTGTGTGCTGGGGCAGCAGGCTGAGGGTAGCAGACACCAAAAGAATCAACAAACTCATTCTTAAGGCCAGTGGTGTTGTGGGAATGGAACTGGACTCTCTGATGGTGGTGTCTGAAAAGAGGATGCTGTCTAAGTTGCATGCCATCTTGGTCCATGTCTCCCATCCACTACATAATGTACTGGGTGGGCACAGGAGTACATTCAGCCAGAGACTCATTCCACCGAGATGCAGCACAGAGCGTCATAGGAAGTCATTCCTGCCTGTGGCCATCAAACTTTACAACTCCTCCCTTGGAGGGTCAGACACCCTGAGCCGATAGGCTGGTCCTGGACTTATTTCATAATTTACTGGCATAATTTACATATTACTGTTTAACTATTTATGGTTCTATTACTATTTATTATTTATGGAGCAACTGTAACGAAAACCAATTTCCCCCGGGATTAAAGTATGACTATGACTAATATGCGCTGTGTGCTTAATATCGAAATGTTACTTAAAATATTATGATGCTATTGAGTTCTAAGTGATTTATATAACCATATAACCATATAACAATTACAGCACAGAAAGAGGCCATCTCTGCCCTTCTAGTCCGTGCCGAATGCTACTCTCACCTAGTCCCACTGACCTGCACTCAGCCCATAACCCTCCATTCCTTTCCTGTCCATATACCTATCCAATTTTTCTTTAAACGATAATTATCAAACCTGCCTCTACCACTACTACTGGAAGTTTGTTCAACACTTACTTCAAGCTCCCCTGTCCTCCCCTGATAATTGACTTATCACTATATTCATGCGAGGAAAATATGTACTGTGTGTTTAATATTAAATTCGTTAGATAAACCCTTTTAGAAATGAAATTGAGTGTATTAGCCACTTATCACCTATATTCCGGTCGTGATTAACACCCCTCCCCCGAGCAGAATTGCCAAAAACGATTTGTAGAAAAAAATGTGCAGGTCACGCATGCACACTGGTGCCCGCTCAAGGCTTCATGGTCATTGTAGTCCTTCACGGGGTAAACACCATGTATTTGACTGCTACTCTTGTCCGTTGGCAACCCTACACCCCCCCACCCCGGGTTGGCCGGTCCGCAAGAATATTGCCAATAATAAACCGGTCTGCGGTGCTAAAAAGGCTGGGGACCCCTGCTCTAAATGAAAGGGTTATCATATTTGATCGTTCTTCATATGATGACCCCACCATTCCAGGGATCAGTCTGGTGAATCTTCATTGCACTCTCTACAGCAAATACTCTCTAACCTCTTTGTTAATCCTCTATGGAATTAATTTCCATCTTCTGCAGCCCTGTGTTGCCCCAAACACTCACCTCCCACCCCTGTCACTGTTTCCACCTTCCCACCTCCCCCTCACCTGGATCCACCTCTCACTCCCCAGCTCTTGCCCCATCCCCACCCCTCACCTCTTTTCTCTGACGATATCCCATCTACTCTCAGTCCAAAGAGAGGATCTCGGCACTAAATGTTGACGTATAATAAAACCTAAAATTCGGTGAAGCTAAACCTCCATTCTTTTTAGCTTTTTGAAGGTGAACTTTATTTAGTTGAGAATGTTTGTTTTTCCATATATAAGGAGACAGAGTAGAATCAAGAGAGTCAAAAAAGGTCTCAGGAATAAAAATGGGTAAGGCCTGAAAAAGATAAATGAATATAGGCAAGATATTCATTTTAATAGAATTAATTTGGCCAATCAATGATAACAAGAGGGGCGACCAATTTGATAGTGCCCTTTTTACATAATTCAGTAGGGTAAGAAAATTTCCTTTGAATATGTGTTTATAATTCTTAGTAATTGTTACATCCAGATAGGCAAATTGATTTCTTACAATTTTAAAAGGAAGGTTAGTGTTAATAGATACCAAATTATTCAAAGGGAAAAGTTCACTCTTATGTAAATGCAATTTATATCCTGAAAACTGGCTGAAACAGGAGAGTAAAGAAAGCACAGAAGGTAACAAAGTCTCAACATTAGAAATAAAAATCAATAGGTCATCCACATGGGGAAAAACTTTATGGGTAGTACTTCTTAAAATACCAGTGATATCACCAGATTCTCAAAAAGCAATAGCTAAGGGTTCTAAAGCCTGTCTGGTTCCACATTGGAGTTTAAATGGTTTAGAATTCTGAAAATTAGTAAGAACCCGAGCAGAGGGAGATAAGTAAAGTAATTTAATCCATTGAGTGAAATCGGGCCCCAAGTTAAAATTTTCTAAGGTTTCAAATAAATAATTCCATTGAACCCGATCAAAAACCTTCTCAGTGTCTAAAGATATCACGCATTCCAATATCTCCTTATAAGGAGAATAGATAACATTAGGTAAATGACGAATATTAAAATGGGAGTACCGATTTTTAATCAATCCAGTCTGATCATCAGATATAACCATATAACCATATCACCATTACAGCACGGAATCAGGCCATCTTGGCCCTTTTAGTCCATGCCGAACTCTTACTCTCACCTAGTCCCACCAACCTGCACTCAGCCCATAACCTTCCATTCCTTTCCAGTCCGTATAGCTGTCCAATTTAACTTTAAAAGACAACATCAAACCTGCCTCAACCACTTCTGCTGGCAGCTTGTTCCACACAGCTACAACTCTCTGAGTAAAGAAGTTCCTCCTCTTGTTACCCCTAAACTTTTGCACTTTAAATCTCAACTCATGTCCTCTTGTTTGAATCTCCCCCACTCTCAATGGAAAAAGCCTATCAATGTCAACTCTATCTATCCTCCTCATAATTTTAAATACCGTACCTCTATCAAGTCCCCCCTCAACCTTTTATGTTCCAGAGAATAAAGACCCAACTTGTTCAACCTTTCTCTGTAACTCAGGTGATATAATAGCTGGTAAAATATTTTCAATCCTATGAGCCAGAATTTTGGATAGAATTTTAGTATCAACATTAAGTAGAGAGTTTGGTCTATATGAAGAGCATTCAGTTGGGTTCTTATTCTTTTTAAGAATAAGCGAAAGAGAGGCTTCATAAAAAGATTGTGGCAGCCTACCCAGCTTAAAAGAATCCCAAAAGACTGAACATAAATGAGGTATAAGCAGTGAGGAAAAAGCCTTATAAAATTCTCCAGAAAATCCATCAGGACTTGGATCCTCCCCTGAGTGCAATCAACGTACAGCCTCAGTAAATTCCTCATAAGAAATAAGTTGATCCAACTGTTTTCGGTTATCAGCAGAAAGTTCAGGGATGTTTAATGGTCTAAAAAAAAATCATTACAGTATTATCTTTAAGAGGGTCAGAACTGTAAAGTTAGAATAAAATTCTCTAAAGGTATCTTTTATTTCTAAATGATCAGCTGTCTTATCACCATCAGCATTACAAATTCCTTTAATTTGCCGTTTAGATATAAAGGTTTTTAATTGGTTAGCCAATAGTTTACCTGTTTTGTCTCCATGAATATAGAATTGACTTTTATCTTTTAGGAGTTGAATTTCAATTGGCTATGTTAAAAGAATATCATAATTAGTTGTAATTTCAACATGCCTTTTGTATAAAACAGGACCTGGAGCCGAGTCATATTCTTGGTCTGATTATTTCAACTGATTAGCTAATTCAATTCTCTCTTTATTAGCTTTTTTCTTAACACTTGCTGTATAAGAAATAATTTGTCCTCTAATGTAGGCCTTAAAAGCATCCCGTGTAATAAGACTGGAAGTCTCGTCCAGCGTATTTTCTTCAAAAAAGAATAGTTTGTTTCTCCAAAAACTTTTAAAAATCCTTATCAGAAAGCAAAGTTAGATTGAAATGCCAAACGCAAACACGAGGAATTCTGCAGATGCTGGAAATTCAAGCAACACACATCAAAGTTGCTGGTGAATGCAGCAGGCCAAAATCTGTTTATCTGCGGGAGACCAAGGAGGTTTAAAGAGAAAAACACAGCAATCTCTGAAACAGCAATCTCTTTAGATTCACAGGATCGAACTAATGGAATCATTTGGCTATCAATAAAAAAAAATCAATCCTGAAATATGCATGATGGTTATTTAACCTCATTCCCCTTCCTGACTCTCACCCAGTTTCCTGTGTCCTGCACTTTTGGTGTAACTCACCTCTCTTCATGTCATATCTATCATCCGCTCTGACTCCCGAATGATCCAGAATTCATCCATTTCTAGCTCCAACTCCTTAACATGCAGGATTGCAGGGACTCAGATATGTCAGGGTATCAGGGACACTTGGAGGTCTCCCCACCTTCTCACCAATGTCCCCTCTAATTTGTAATGATCAGTGTGTGCAAAAATCTTGCGCTGTGCAATTTTCACCCAGTGACAACAACATGCATAAACTGGATTTTATATAGCGAGGTATTCATTTCAAAAGCGAGCAAATCATTGTTACTAAGAGCTTTGATCTCCCCCAGGTTTGATCAAGTTCATCTGCACTCTCACACAACCTATGTAGCAGGCCTATAGCGGGTAATGAAGGATTTTTTTTTTCCACCAGAGCTTTTGCACACTGCCTATATTTGATTTTCTTGCTAAATGATGCTTTAAAATCTCAGATTTCCAAATATCACTCCACTTCTCCCCACTTGCAAATTCTCCAGCAACTTTTGCATCACCACAATACACACAGCTAACACCAGTTTCTGCATTGTACATAAATATTTCCCCAGAACCCTCCCCCAGGTGACTGACTGTGGCGAACTCACTGATGGCAATGCCAATCAATATGAAGGGCAGGGCAGTAGTCTGTCTCATTGGAGTCTGGCACATTTGTGATGTGAAAGCTTTGCTCAGCGCAAAGGTGTTTGATATCATTCTGTACCCAGAGAGAATGGGTCAAACAAAACATGTTCTCTCGGATAGAAAGGTTCAGAACAGGAGGAGGTAGAACAAGCAACACAGACAAAATGCTGGAGGAACTCAGCAGACGAGGCAGCATAGATGGAAAAGTGTACTAATGCTGAATTCCTCCATCATTTTGTGTGTGTTGCTTGGATTTCCAGCATCTGTAGATTTGCTCTTGTTTGTGACTGAAGGTAGAACAAAGGTGATTTTCTCAACAGCTGATGTAAAAGATTTTGATCCCTTTCTCCGAGTTCCGAATCCTTGCATTTGGATAGCTGGAGCTCAGCTCTGTCTGAGGGATACATTAGCTCACATTCCCTTTTCAGCCGGAAGCTCCCCGGGGCCCGTGTACGGATCGTGGGGCTGAGAGAAAGGGAAGAGAACAGGACTGTCCCGGTATTGCGGGTCATGGTGTCCGCAGATCACAGCAATTAACCCTCAATCGGTGTTTAAAAGTTACGTCCGGAGATATTCTTACCCACAGCCGATCTAGGGAGGGCCTTTCTGTACTGCGCGCATGCGCAATATTCGGGAACGGCTCAACCCTGACGCCTGCGCATTTGATCGATGCTTCAGCGACAGCGAAAATTGTTCACGCAGAGATTTCTGAGTAATCACGGTGCCATTGAAAGTTTCTGCAAGTACCGGTTCTATGTCCATACCTCAGTTTTTTTTTTGTGTGTAGAAAACTCAGCAGCTCTTTTAACGCAGGAAGCAGCTCCCATGAAACAATACAATTAATATCAGCAAACTTTCCGCGTGTCTGATGCCAAAGTGGAACGTTCTTACAAATGCAGATATAAAACACAAGAGATTCTGCTGTTGTTGGAGATATAGGCACATGTACACAAAGTGCTGGAGGAACTCTGCAGTTCAGACAGCAACTAAGCAGAGGAGTACACAGTCTAGGCATGCTGAAAGGGCTCGTCCTAAACGTTGTCTATTTATTCCTCTCCACACATTCTGCCTGATCTGTTGATTTCCACCAGTATTTTGCAGAAATTAACCACCTTCTTTTTTCAATCAAACAGTTTCAAAATGTTTCTGATCTTTCATTTGTAGTCACATTCTGCCGGTCTGATTCCTCTTCCTCCTCCTTCTTGTAAACTCCGGACCCATCTCTCTCTCGAGCCCCAAAGCCCTGACTCAGGCTGGCAACTCCGGTTTCTGACTCTGCGCCATCGAAGATTCACTCACTGGTCTGCTGTTAGACTTTAGAGGCGAATTGCAACAACCCAGCTGTCTGAGGCACATTCATTTGAGATGAGTGAAAATGACCCAAAACGTTGAAAAAAGCAGGGAAGAAGGAGTTTAACCACCTTAGTCCGGAGCCCTGGGGAACGGCAAAACCACAGTGAGCTCATTGTCTTATTCAGCCTGGAGAAAATCATGAAGGGAATTCATGCAGGTGCACAAGATGATGAGAGTCATTGATCGTGTGGATAGCCAGAGGCTTTTTCCCAGGACAGAAATGGCTAACAGGAGGGGGTGTGGTTTTAAAGTGCTTGGAAGTAGGTACAGAGGAGATGTCAGAGCTAAGTTTTTTAAACAAAGCGTGGTGTGTGGAATGCACTGCCGGTGACGGTGGCGGAGGCGAATACAACAGGGTATTTTAAGAGTTTCTTAGATTGCTAAATGCAGCCGGTAAAAATAGAGGTTTCTGAGGTAGGGTAATTCTAGACAGAGTCCAGAGTAGGTTACATGGTTGGCACAACATTGTGGGCCGAAGGGCCTGTAATGTGTTGTAGATTATATGATTCTATGAAGTTCAAAGGAAATCTCTTCTCCGACGGAATGGTGACTAGTTGCAACCTGTCATCACAGGGAGACTGAGAGCGGAGCGGCAGGGATTGGTTTTAAAATACTGATATGGAACAGAAAAATGAGCAGGGACCAGATGGGCCGAGTGGCCTCTGTAGTGTACATTGTGAATGTGGTAGAGACAAGAAGTACCTGATACACAGGATTTGATACAGAACTGATTTATCTTTCACAGATCCAGAATATTAAACACCAGTCTAGTTTAAGGCTAACATCAGCAGAACGGACTCCTCCAATGCTCAGTGACCAGGGTTCAGTCTTGGGTGCGATGAGCAGCCACAAGAACTGCAGAATCTGACAGTAACAGTCCCTCATGAACCTGCAGCTGCCTTCAGTCACCGTGATGGTTAAACATTGAACACAGAACTGATCTGAACTTCCTCCCTGATGTGAAGTTGCTGGTGTTGCAGCAGTTGGGCTGATTGAGTAAAACTCTTTGCTCACTTCGGACAGAAATGTAGCCTCTATTTATTGTGAACTCACCGGAGCATCACAAGGTGGGTTAACTGAATGAGTCTCTTCGCACACACGGAGCAGGTGAACGGCCGCTTCCCAGTGCGAAGCTGTTGGTGTATCTGCGATGGCCGACTGAATCCCTTCCAAAATGAGAGCCAGTGAATGACGTCACACTGCTAGAACGTCATGGCAATGTATCCAATCAGATGACGGACATGGACACGTGATCGTGCTCTCCTTGTAGCGAGTGGGGCGCTGTCTTCTCCAGCATCTCCGCCTCCACATTCAAGGATCGGCGGCATTCAAGCGCTGGTGAACTGACAGATACAGCGGAACTAACGTGACGTTGTGTTTGAGATTCCTATACACAAATCCTTTGAATTTTCTGCACTGTTAAAAGTTTACAAAGCACGTCAGTGGGTGAAGGACAACATTTTAACTCAGATAATTTTAGTCCCCATGGTGCCTTCCGATGAAAACACTGTCACAACTCAAAACAATTGGAGGAGCAAGAGTTCATCTTCTGACTGGCTACAGTGTCGGCATCAGGCACAATATCAAACTCTCTGTTTCTCTCACTGTATGAAAATGGATCATTCCTCCCCTTCATCAGTCTGTGACTTGGCTCAGTTTGTCTGTCTCCTTCGCATTCTGAGCATGCTCCACACACCCACTACGATCACAGTTTATTTACACGGCTGCGACTAGAGACCTATGGCTGTGGCTCAAAAGAGGGGAGCCATGGAGTCATAAGTAGCTAGCCATCTGGACACAAGCTGGGGTCTGATCAGCCCCGGCTGGATCACCTGGAGGAGGTTGTATGATGTTGAATGACCCGAAACACCCGATGATTCCAGGAACATCACTGAAGATGTGTCCAGAAACATCGGTCGATGTATGTACACAGCAGATTATTATGACCCTCCTGGAGTTGATGGTATATTCAGAGTCAGTAATGTTATTGAATCTCAGGAGCAGGTGATTAAGCTTTCCCGTTGCAGATCGATAAACGGCCGGTAGTGCGTGGCTGGATGAGTGGGTCGTTTTCAGACTGGAAGGGGGTAGCGTTTGGAGTACCCCAGAGATCAGTCCCTGACCACAGTTGTTCACAGTTTAATGGCCTGGTGGAGGCAGCGAGATGTGAGATGTCCCAGTCTGCTGGTGACGCAGAAAGAGCGGAGTTGCGGGAGGGGAGGCTATTCACATGCAATTTCGTAGTTTTGCAATCAGTACATAGTGCACTGTGGGGCTGCAGTGGCGGGATCCATTGCTGGGATCAGTTTACAGTCACTGTGGTCTGTGAGGATTTTGTGAATAAAGCGCCATTCTCCAATTTAGAATCTCAAGCCGGGGAGCAAGGGCTATCGTTTGTATATGACAACCCCGCGTTGATGTAGACAGGAGCATTATATCACAGACCGACCCCCCCCCGCACCCCCGACTGGTGGTGTAGACAGGAGCATTGTATATGTAAGTTGTATTTATGGCATTGAGATAACCAGACACCACAGCCCTCCACGACCTCTCTATCCAGGCCTTTCGATATTCGACTTCATTCGTAAATTTGGCCACACGGCCATCAATACTGTCATCCGATGCATTGACATAGAACGTAAACAGAAACGTTGCCAACACAGACCCCTGTGGATGTCTGCGGTAGTAATCTCAGGATTACTGCCTGCGCCACGTGTTAGTGATGTAAGAATAACGTGATCAGGCGTATTAATGTGTGGCTGAGAGACTTGTGTTGGGGGCAGGTCTTCAGATTCCTGGATCACTGAAGCCTCTTCCGGGGAGGTACGACCGGTACAAAAAGGACGGGTTACACCTGAACCCAAAGGGATTCAATATCCTAGCGGGCATATTTAAGAAAGCTGTTAGTGAGGGTTTAAACGAGTTTGGCAGTGGGAGCGGGTTTGCAACAAGAATGTCCAGGTTGTGAGCTTCTTTGAGTACACGGCCTGCTTTTCCGACGCAGGGGAAGTGCAGGAAGAGTCCATGGAGGGGAAGCTTGTTTCTCTGATGTTCTCTGCTCTCCAAAGTTCTCTGCAGTTCCTGGCAGTCATGGGCAGAGCAGTAGCCATACGAAGGCGTGAAGTATCGACAAGAAGCTCAGAGACCTCGGCCCTCACCCTGCCTTGTGTAGCTGGATCCTGGACTTCCTGTCAGATCGCCGGCAGGTGGTAAGAGTGGGCTCCCTCACCTCTGTCTCTCTGACCCTCAGCACTCATACCCCACAGGGTTGTCTCCTTGCCCCCTCCTCTACTCTCTGTATTCCCATGACTTGTGTCCCCACCCACAGCTCCAATCTGCTAATCAAATTCGCTGATGAAACTGCATTGATTGGCCTAATCTCAATTAATAACGAGGCAGCCTAAAGATAAGAAGTCATCACCCCGATACAGTGGTGTCAAGAAAACAACCTCTCCCTCATGGTGACAAAAACAAAGGAGCTGGTTGTGGACTACAAGAGGAATGGAGACAGGGACCAAATTCAACATTTCCAAGTCTGTTATTGACACAAAATGCACATTTTAATATTGATCAGGACACAGTGTATTTTATATATTGTTAATGACATAAAACGTATTTATAGATTGTTACTGACAGAGCATCGTATAATTTGTGTTCCGTGTGTTATCTGAATGTACTTGCCTGTGATGCTGCCACAAGTCAGTGTTTCTCTGTACCTGTACCTTCCCGTACTTGTGAACTTGGCAATAAGTTCAACAGGACCTGAGAAATCTCAATGAGATTTGATTAGTGATGATGATCTTGGCAGCTCGGTTGGTCGAATGTATGAGACAGTACACTGTTAAATGCAAAACCCTGAACGGTGTTGATGATCAGAGGGATCTTAGACTCCAAGTTCATCGCTCCCTGAAAGAGACTGCACAGATTGATCCGGTGGTTAAGAAGGCAAATGACGCGGTTGTCTTTATTAGTTGAAGCACTGAGTTGAAAAGTCGGGAAGTTGTGTTGTGGCTGTTGCGAGCCTGCGGTCGGACTGTGACTGTGTCTTTAAGAGCGCCGGAGTGAGGAGGCGGGACTATGACGTCAGTCACAGGCTGACGGCGCTAACTGTGGATTTAACCATAAGAGAGAGAGAGCGATCTGCAGACAGGCAGTCGGCCAGTCCAAAGAGAGAGAGACTGGAAAAGCTGATAGCTTCAGTTTGTCACAGCTGAGGCTTGGAACTCTCCTATGCTCTTGATCATCGGTACACGGAACCACAATGAATGTGTGTGGCTATCACTTCGTATAATCGATAGGAGTGAATTTTGGAATATCTTGGGGGACTGCTTGTGTTAACCCTTGCCTGGGTATGTTGAGTGGTAATACCTGTAAAACGGTATTCCTGTGACAGGTCACTTTCGCTGATAACTCGTATGTGACTTTGTCGAGGGCGCAGAGGAGCTTTACCAGGATACTGTCTGGATTAGAGGGCATGATCTGTAACGAGAGGTTGGACAAACTTGGGTTGTTTTCTCCAGAGCGGCGCAGGCTCGGGTGAGACTGGATAGACGTTTATAAGATTACAAGAGGTAGAGATAGAGTGGACAGACGATATATTTTTCCTGGGGGTTGAAATGTCTAACACATTTAAGATGAGAGGAGATGTGAGCTGCAAGTTTGTTTCTATCTACATTACGACAGTACATTGAACTGATATACGACAAACAATAACTGTAACAAAGCATTATGGCTGCAGAGAAAGTGCAGTGCAGATAGACATATGGTGCAGGGTCACGTCGAGTTACATTGCGAGGTCGAGTCCATTTTATCGTACTGGAGACCATTCATTCGGCTTATAACCGCAGACAGGAAGCCGTCCTTGAGCCTGGTGGTACGCACTTTAAGGCTTTTGTATCTCTTCCCCGATGGGGGAGCGGGTTTGCAGCAAGAATGTCCAGGTTGTGAGGATCTTTGAGTACATGGCCTGCTTTTCCGACACAGGGGAAGTGTAGGAAGAGTCCATGGAGGGGAGGCTTGTTTCTCTGATGTTCTCTGCTCTCCAAAGTTCTCTGCAGTTCCTTGCAGTCATGGGCAGAGCAGTAGCCATACGAAGGCGTGAAGTATCGACAAGAAGCTCAGAGACTCGGCCTTCACCCTGCCTTGTGTAGCTGGATCCTGGACTTCCTGTCAGATCGCCAGCAGGTGGTAAGAGTGGGCTCCCTCACCTCTGTCTCTCTGACCCTCAGCACTCATACCCCACAGGGTCGTCTCCTTGGACCCCTCCTTTACTCCCTGTAGACCCATGACCTGTATCGCCACCCACAGCTCCAATCTGCTAATCAAATTCGCTGACGACACTACATTGATTAGCCCAATTTCAAATAATAACGAGAAGTCATTACCCCGACACAGTGGTGTCAAGAAAACAACCTCTCCCTCATGGTGACAAAAAAAAACAAAGAAGTTGGTTGTGGACTGCAGGAGGAATGGAGACAGGGACCAAATTCAACATTTCCAACTCAGTTATTGACACAAAATGCACATTTTAATATTGATCAGGACAATATATTTTATACATTGTTAATGACATAAAACATACGTATAGATTGTTACTGACTGAGAATCGTATACTTTGTGTTCCGTGTGTTATCTGAATGTACTTGCCTGTGATGCTGCCACAAGGCAGTGTTTCTCTGTACCTGTACCTTCCCGTACTTGTGCACTTGGCAATAAATTCAACGGGACCTGAGAAAACTCAGTGAGATTTGATTAATGATGATCATCTTGGCAGCTCGGTCAGTTGAATGTTAAAAGACACTGTTAAATGCAAAACCCTGAACAGTGTTGATGATCAGAGGGATCTTAGACTCCAAGATCATCGCTCCCTGAAAGAGACTGCACAGATTGATCGGGTGGTTAAGAAGGCAAATGTCATGGTTGTCATTATTAGTTGAAGCAATGAATTCAAAAGTCAGGAAGTTGTGTTGCAGCTTTATAAAACTAGATAGAACACATCTGGAGTGTTTCATACAGTTCTGGTCGCCCCAATTCTAGGAAGGATGTCGGGGCTTTGGAGAGGGTGCCGAAGAGGTTTACCAGGATATTGCCTGGATTAGAGGGCATGAGTTATTACAGAAGTTTGGACAAACTTACTCTGCCTGCGGTGGGAGACTCTATCGGTCACGTGATCCCGTTTGCCCCTCCCATTTAACTGCAGACGGGCAACATCTGCGCGTCTGTTTCCGAGGCCCCGCCCTCCAGATGACGCAACATTCACTTTGCGCATGCTCAGTGTTGTCTGCGGGCTCAGGAAGGGATCCTCGCCTCTTGGGTTGGGAGCCGGGGGTCGCGATCATTGTCTGCGAGCCGAAGATATCACTTTCCCATCGGTGAGTATTGAGACCGATCCCGAGCGGGGTGATCCGATGTTGGCTGCGAGCCCCGAACTGAGGGCCAGTTCCTCATTTAACTTGCAGTTATCTGGGCTCGTCAAAAATGTGTAGACTTCACTTAATCTGCATTGAACGATCCAAACCAGGAGCCCGGTCTCTCTATTTCTGCAAAATTGAAATGGAAGTCCCGCCAACAGGTCACATGAGGCTGTGTGCGCAGATCTGCCCCGCCCTCTGCTTTGTGACGCAATATCACGGTGTGTGTTAAAGCAGTCCCCGGATGGGTAGTGATGCTTCCTCCATATTGTGTTGGGGAAATCTGATGTTGGCCACTGAGTCCCATTAACTCCCCCCAACTCTCCTCACTTCCTGAGGCTCCTCGCATTTGTCCTTGAGCTTCATGGCTGTTGTGTCTTTTCCCAGATTGGGGTGGGTGAGGAAGGAGAACTTCCCAGGTTGTGGGGATCTTTGATTTCACTGCCTGCTTTACCAGGGGACTGGGAAGTCTAGAAGGGAGAATGGTTTCTGTGATGTGCTGATCTGTATCCAAAGGTCACTGCAATTCCTCGCAGTCACGGGCAGAGTAGTTACCATGCAAAGGTGTGAAGTGTCCGGATAGGATGATGTGTTGATGAAGTGAGGTTGGGTGAGGATCAAAGCATATGTGAAAGTTCTTGTTGTTTGTTCTAACTTTGTCATTTTAGAATTTTTATACAGTAGTCTGTGCTATTAATTCAGTATCTGTGTATTGCTGGAGGACCATCAGTGATTGTTCTCGATCCCTTCTCCCACCTGGTTCCATCTGCTTATCCCTGCCCATCTTGTTCAACTACTGTCCAGTCTTGTAACACCACCTCCCACCCACCCCCCCACCCCACCTGCTTCAGAGATACCCTGCTCTACGGACAACGTGGCAGAGCAGGGTATCTTGCAGGGGACTTTAAATCACACAAGTTTGGATTCATTGATGAAATCTGTTAAATTTCTTTCGT
Source organism: Mobula birostris (assembly GCF_030028105.1). Lineage (NCBI taxonomy): Eukaryota > Metazoa > Chordata > Chondrichthyes > Myliobatiformes > Myliobatidae > Mobula > Mobula birostris. The sequence continues at coordinate 84,782,292 of NC_092382.1, forward strand.
TCACCCCCTGAAATCATTAAAAATGTCCATTAAGCAGCCTTTGAATACAAACTCTCACGCACATGTGATGTTATTCTGGTGCCCCCACATAAAACCATGAGATATACCGTAGGAGCAAAATTAGGCCATTTGGCCCATCGCACCTGCTCTGCCATTTAATCATGCCTGTTCCAATTTTCCTCAGTCCCAGTCTCCTTCCTTTTGCCCATAAACTGTCATCATCAAGAATCTAGAAACCTCTGCCTTTGATATCCATAAATACTTGGCCTTCACAGCTGCCCATGGCAAAGGATTCCACAGATTCAGCACTCTCTGGCTAAAGAAATTCCCCCTCATTCACCTTTCTAAAAGGACGTCCCACTGCCCCCTTTATACTGAGATGACATCCTCTGGTCCTGGACTCTCCCAATACAGGACACATCCTCTCCATATCCACTTGATCAAGGCCATTTACCATTTGATAGGATTCAATGAAATCATCCTTCATTCCTCTGAGTACAGGTCCAGAGCCATCAAATGCTCTTCATATGACAGGCCATTCAATTCTGTACTCATTTTCGTAAACCTCCTTGGAACTCTCTCCAGTATTAGCACATCCTTTCTGAGATAAGGGGCCCAAAACTGCTGAGAATAATCCAAGAGCTTTATAAAGTTTCAACATTACATCCTAACTTTTATGTTTTAGTCTTCTTGAACTGAATGCTTGCCTTCCTCACCACAGACTCAACCCACAAATTAACCTTTAGGGAATCCTGCACAAGGACTCCCAAGTCCATTTGCACCTCAGATTTTTTTTGTACATTCTCTCCATTTAGAAAATAGCCAACCCTTTCATTTCTTCTAGTGAAGTGTATCATCATGCACCTCCCAACACAGTATTCTATCTGCCATTTCCTTGCCCATTTTCCTGATCTTTCTCTAGCCTCCCTACTTCTCCAAAATGACCTGTCCTTCCACCTATCTTTAAATTCCCTGCAAACTTTGCAACAAAGCCATCAATTCCATCATCCAAATCATTGGCATATAACATGAAAAGAATCGTTCCCAACATAGACCCCTGTGGAACTCCACTAGGAACCGGTAGCAAGCCAGAAAAGGCTGTCTCTATTCCCACTCGCTTCCTCCTGCCAATCAGTCACTACCTTTTCCCTGTAATAACATAGGCTCAGAGTTTGTTAAGGGTTCTCACGTGTGGCACCTTG
>NC_092382.1:85083693-85185444 GCF_030028105.1 Mobula birostris
AAAATAAACAGCAATCCGCCAGCAAGAAAAAAAAATATATACCAAAATTTACAATTAGATCGTGGAGGAAATCTACCAATTAACTCAAATAATAATAACGAGCAAATGAATCCCATCTTTTCTCAAAATCAAATAAAGGTTCAAAGGTTCGACTTCGAATTTTCTCCAAACTAAGACATAGCATCACTTGAGAGAAACATTGTGACAAAGTGGGAGCTGATGTATCCTTCCACTTCAACAAAATGGCCCTCCCAGCTATCAAAGTAACAAATGCAATAACATGTTGGTCAGATATAGAGAGACCACGGATATTTTGAGGAATTATTCCAAAAAGCACAGTTAATTTGTTAAGTTGTAAATTAATTTTAAGCGCTTTAGAAATTGTCGAAAAAACTGACTTCCAGAACTGTTCCTGTATAGAACAAGACCAAAACATGTGTGTCAGCATAGCTGTCTCAGTTTTACATCTATCACAATAACTATCAACATTAGGAAATATTTTAGACAGTCTCTCCTTCATCAAAGGGTAACGATGTACAATTTTAAATTGAATAGTGAATGACGAGCGTATATTGAAGAAGAGTTCAGCTTCAGAATCCGTGTCCAATCCTTCGTCATAAGAGATAAATTGAGTTCCTTCTCCCAATCTTGTTTAATCTTAAATAAAGAACACTTATCCCATTGTAATAAAAAAAATATAATTTCTTCCAATAAACCCTTCGTCAAAGGGTTCATACTCATAATAGTATCTAACAGGTCAGCCTCCAATACGCAAGGAAAATTATTTAAATATCTTTGTAAGAAATGTCTAACTTGAAGGTATTGTAAAAAGTGTGAGTATGAAAGATAATATTTATCAACTAATCGTTCAGAAGACACCAATCTATCTTCTTTAAAAAAAACAAAAAAAACCCCTTTATTTTTCCAAAGTAAAAAAATTGGATCACTCAAAGGCGGCTTAAAAAAGTAATTTTGATAAATTAAACTACAAAGTTTAAATTTTTTAAGATTAAAATTTTCAAAAATTGCAAAACTGGAGCCAAGTGTGTAATGAATGCTTAATCACAGGGTATGGATTTAAATTAACAACTTTAGCTAATTGTATAGGTAAAGCAACTCCTAATAACGAGGTTCAGTAAAACTGTTTCACAGCTTTCAATTCCAGGTCTACCCAAATTGGCCAATCATTCTTATCAACCCAATATAACCAAAAGGACATGTATCACACATTAACAGCCCAGTAATACATTCTTAAATTAGGCAAAGTGAGACCTCCATCCCTTTTCAACTTTTGTAAGTGACATTTACTAATTCTTGGTCTTTTATTATTCCAAATAAAAGTTAAAATAATAGAATCAATCTGATCAAAGAAACTTCTTAGTCAATAAAACAGGGATATTCTGAAATAAATATAAACATTTTGGGAAAATCATCATTTTAACTATATGGATACGACCGACAAGTGAAAAGGTAAGTGGACTCCACCTATTAAATCAATACTTCATAGAGTCTACCAAAGGAACAAAATTGGCTTTATAAAGATCCTTATATTTTTTAGTGATTATAACACCTAAATATCTGAAAGAATCTGTGACTTTGAAAGGAGTATTATCATTTATAGAGGCAGGTTCATTTAAAGGAAACTATTCACTTTTACTAACATTTATTTTATATCCTGAAAAATCTCCAAATTTATTGAATAATTTTAGCAAGGCAGGAATAGATTCTTCGGGATTAGATACATAAACCAATAAATAGTCAGCGTAAAGAGAAATCTTATGAATGGTCTCATTCACAAAAATCCCATGAATATTTTTAGCTTCACGAAGAGCAATACCAAGGGGTTCTAATATTAAAGTAAATAACAAAGGACTTGATGGACAACCTTGTCTTGTCCCCTGTGAAATCTGAAAAAAAGGAGACCTACAGTTGTTATTGACAACAGTAGCAATAGGAGCTTTATATATCGTTCCAAACCAATTATTAAAATTAACACCAAAGCCAAATTTCTCTGAAACATTAAAGAAATATTTCAACTCGATCAAATGCTTTTTCAGCATCCAAAGAGACGACGCATTGTGGAGTTTTAAAAGAGGATAAATATATAATGTTAAGTAGTCTCCAAACATTTGAAAAGGAAAAACGACCCTTTATAAAGCCTATTTGATCTTTAAAAATAATTTTACCCAAAATATTATCTAACCAATTGGCCATTATCTTTGACAGAATCTTAGCATCGACTTTCAATAATGAAATAGGTCTATATGAAGTACGGTCAGTAGGATCTTTATCCTTTTTAAGAATTAAAGAAATAGAAGCCTCATAGAAAGTAGAGGGTAAATCACCTTTCAAAACAGAATCCTTAGACATTTCCAACATATATCCGGAAAAAGCAATTTTCCAATTTTTTTACAAAATTCTCCAGGACAGCCATCAAGTCCAGCGGCCTTACCAGATTGCATTGAAAAAATAGCTTTATGAATTTCGGCTTCAGTAATTTGGGCATCAAGAGTCTGTACAGACAGAGTGGTCCCTGGCTTCGTATGCTATCATAGGTTGCTTGCCTTTTATTTTGGGCTTTCAGGGAGGTGGGCGGGGTTAGAATTAGGAGTTTTTTTTTTCCTCTTGGGTGGTTCTGGAGCATGGGTGTTTTCTATGTGGTTGTATTCTTCATCACCACCATTTTTGATCATCCTGTATTGGTATGTGCTCTGTGCAGGTATAAAGTATAATAAAATTATAATATGGTATTTAAACAGATTAATGTAATAAGTTGGAATGTTTGTGGTTGGAATCATCCTATTAAACGAAAAATAGACAAAACTATTAACTGATTCCAAACTGATATAATTTTTGCTCAAGAGACACATATCAGGGCAGGAGATCTAAATAGATTTTTTTTGGATGGTGGAGAGGTTTGCAGTTCCACTCTACTTCTCAGAGTAAAACTAAAGGCATGTCCATCTTTATTAAATCTAATATATTTATTCAAGAGGATATTGAGTCAGATTCGAATGGTAGATTTTTAATTGTCAAAGGAGTGATCTGTAACAGAAAAATTGTTTTGGTCAATCTGTATGGTCCTAACTTAGATGATCCTTCTTTTTTTAGAAAAGATATTTGCTTTACTGCCTGATTCAAATGAATATATGTGATAATGGGTGGGGATTTTAACTGTTGTTTAAATCCTATGATTGACAAGAGCTCATCCAATCAGCGACTTCCAACTCACTCTGTGTCACTTATTAACTCCTTTTTGATCAATTTTGGATTGATCGAATTATGGAGATATCTGCACCCCGGTAACAGAGAATATTCTTTCTTTTCACATGTTTACAAAAAATATTCGAGGATTGATTATATTATAATCAATCCCCGCTTCCTGCCTAGTGTTAAAAATTGTGAAAATGACGCTATTGCTATATCTGATCATGCACCTTTGAGTTTGTGTTTTGAATTTATGTCATTCTTGCCTGCTCAACATAGCACATGGCACATGTCTCAGACATTATTGCAAAACTCTGACATTGTTGGTTTTATTGAAACCCAGATAAAAGAATTCTTTCATTTTAATGATATAGTGGGTACGTCCAAATGAATTATATGGGATACATTTAAAGCATTTTTGCATGGCCAGATCATTTCTTATTCAGCTAAGCTTAAAAAACAGACTAAAGTAGAATTAGATAAGATTGGGCTGGGAGGCTATCACCACCTATATTAAGCTGCTAGCCTAAGCGAGAGTTACATATGTTCAGATAACTGAGTGAATTGCTTCCCACATTCAGAGCAGGTGAACAGCCTCATTCCAGCTCAATCAACTCAATGATGCACATAGGGTTGATTTGGCTGAGAGAATCTCTTCCCAAAGTCTGAGCAGGTGAACAGCCTCTCCCCAGTGTGAACTGACTGATGTCTCTGCAGGGAGGATGATTCAGAGAATCCCTGCCCACAGACTGAGCAGGTGAATGGCCACTCCCCGGTGTGAAGTGACTGGTGTTTCAGTAAGTGAGAAGACAAAGTGAATCCCTTCCCACAGTCTGAGCAGGTGAATGGCCTCTCTCCGTTGTGAACTCGCTCATGTACCTTCAGTTTAGATGACAAAGTGAATCCCTTCCCACAGTCTGAGCAGGTGAACGGCCTCTCTCCGGTATGTACTCGCTGATGTACCTTTAGTTCGGATGACTGCATGAATCCCTTCCCACAGTCTGAACAGGTGAACGGCCTCTCCCCAGTGTGAACTCTCTGATGTACCTTCAGTTGGGATGATGAATTGAATCCTTTCCCACAGTCTGAGCAGGTGAATGGCCTCTCCCCAGTGTGAACTCTGTGATGTACCTTCAGTTGGGATGAGCAAGTGAATCCCTTCCCACAGTCTGAGCAGGTGAACGGCCGCTCCCCAGTGTGAATTCTCTGGTGCTCTTGCAGGTTTGATGCCTGACTGAATCCCTTCCCACAGACTGAGCATGTGAACGGCCTCTCCCCAGTGTGAACTCTCTGGTGTACCTTCAGATTAGATAACCAAGTGAATCCCTTCCCACAGTCCGAGCAAACGAACGGCCGCTCCCTGGTGTGAACTCGCTGGTGTGCCATTAGGTCAGATGACCGAGTGAATCCCTTCCCACAGCCTGAGCAGGTGAATGGCCTCTCTCCAGTGTGAACTCTCTGATGTTCCTTCAGCTGAGCTGATCGAGTGAATCCCTTCCCACACACTGAGCAGGTGAATGGCCTCTCTCCAGTGTGAACTGACTGGTGTGCTTGTAGGCTAGTCGACTCAGTGAATCCCTTCCCACAGTCGAAGCAGGTGAACGGTCTCTCTCCAGTGTGAACTCGCTGGTGTCTCTGTAGATTAGATGAAGAATTGAATCCCTTCCCACAGTCCAAGCAGATGAATGGCCTCTCTCCAGTGTGAACTCGCTGGTGAGTCAGTAGGGTGGATGACTGATTGAATCCCTTCCCACAGTCTGAGCAGGAGAACGGCCTCTCTCCAGTGTGAACTCTCTGATGTTCCTTCAGCTGAGCTGATCGAGTGAATCCCTTCCCACACACTGAGCAGGTGAATGGCCTCTCTCCAGTGTGAACTGACTGGTGTGCTTGTAGGCTAGTCGACTCAGTGAATCCCTTCCCACAGTCGAAGCAGGTGAACGGTCTCTCTCCAGTGTGAACTCGCTGGTGTCTCTGTAGATTAGATGAAGAATTGAATCCCTTCCCACAGTCCAAGCAGATGAATGGCCTCTCTCCAGTGTGAACTCGCTGGTGAGTCAGTAGGGTGGATGACTGATTGAATCCCTTCCCACAGTCTGAGCAGGAGAACGGCCTCTCTCCAGTGTGAACTCTCTGATGTTCCTTCAGCTGAGCTGATCGAGTGAATCCCTTCCCACACACTGAGCAGGTGAATGGCCTCTCTCCAGTGTGAACTGACTGGTGTGCTTGTAGGCTAGTCGACTCAGTGAATCCCTTCCCACAGTCGAAGCAGGTGAACGGTCTCTCTCCAGTGTGAACTCGCTGGTGTCTCTGTAGATTAGATGAAGAATTGAATCCCTTCCCACAGTCCAAGCAGATGAATGGCCTCTCTCCAGTGTGAACTCGCTGGTGAGTCAGTAGGGTGGATGACTGATTGAATCCCTTCCCACAGTCTGAGCAGGAGAACGGCCTCTCTCCAGTGTGAACTCTCTGATGTTCCTTCAGCTGAGCTGATCGAGTGAATCCCTTCCCACACACTGAGCAGGTGAATGGCCTCTCTCCAGTGTGAACTGACTGGTGTGCTTGTAGGCTAGTCGACTCAGTGAATCCCTTCCCACAGTCGAAGCAGGTGAACGGTCTCTCTCCAGTGTGAACTCGCTGGTGTCTCTGTAGATTAGATGAAGAATTGAATCCCTTCCCACAGTCCAAGCAGATGAATGGCCTCTCTCCAGTGTGAACTCGCTGGTGAGTCAGTAGGGTGGATGACTGATTGAATCCCTTCCCACAGTCTGAGCAGGAGAACGGCCTCTCTCCAGTGTGAACTCTCTGATGTACCTTCAGTTTAGAAGAGCAAGTAAATCCCTTCCCATCTTCCGGGCAGGTGAATGGCCACTCGCCCGTGTGAACCCGCTGGTGAGCCATTTGGTCAGATGACCAAGTGAATCCTTCCCCACAAATTCAGCAGATGACCAGCCTCTGCCCAGTGTGAACTGACTGGTGTGTCCACAGGTGAGAAGACCCACCACAGAACAGGTGAATGGCCTTGTCCCAGTGTGAACTTGCTGATGTACCTTCATGAGATGACCTTGAATCCCCACAGTTCAAAAAGGTGAACGGCCACTCCCCTGTGTAAACTGACAGGCATGCCAGTCGGTCAGATGATCGAGTGAATCCCTCACCACAGTTTGAGCAGGAAGGATGATCAAGTGAATCCCTTGCTCCACTTCTTATACGCGTGGACAGAGACAGCAAAACTGGCGTGTTGTGTTCAAGATCCTCATAGATAAATTCCTTGTCGTTTTTAACCTGAAAAAAGATTTATAAAATCCATCAGTGGGTGAAGGACAACATTTCAGATGAGATCACTTTAGTCACCAAGGTGTGATCTGCCATCACACTGTTTCTGTGAGATTCAACCCAAGTTGGAGAGAGAAATCATCTTCTATCTGGGCACAGTGCTGGTATCTGGAATGACCATCAAACTCTCTGATGCTCTTCCTGTCTCTATAAGAATGGGGCATTTCTGCCATCTCCAATCTGTGACCTGGCTCAGTTTGACTCTCTCCATTGGTATTATTCCCTGTTCCCACTGAGCTGCATGGGCTCCTGGCCCCACAGTAACTGAAAGACTCTCACACAAATAGCCTATGTTGACGGACGTGCAGCTGGGATTTTCTTTTATCTACTGTCAATTTACAGTGCCACAGTTTTAACGCCATGTAAACATTTCCTGCCCAGATGAATGGTTGGCCCGCACAGCTGTTAAAAGGAATTAAATGAACATTAGTATTATTTCTTGTTCTTGTCACAGAGTCACAGAAAAGTACAACACAGAAGCAGGCACTTTGGCCCATCTAGCTTGTGTTGAACTATTTAACCTATCTACACCCATACCCCTACCATCCAGATACCAATACAAACCTCTTAAATGTTGAAATTGTGCTCACATGCACCAGTTGGGCTGTCTGCTCATTCCACACCTGGATGACGGCCTGTGTGAAGACGTTTACCTGCATGTTCCCCTTAATATTACACCTTTCACCTTCAACCCATGGCCTCTGTTTGGCGTCCCACACCATCTCAGTGGAAAAAGCCAGCTTGCGCTTACCCCATCTATAACCCTCACAATTTTGATACACTTCCATCAAATCTCGCCTCAATCTTCTACATTCCAAGGAATAAAGCCCAGACCTGTTCAATCTCTCCTCATAACCCAAGTCCTCCAGACCTGGCAACATACTTGCAAATTTTCTCTGAACTCTTTCAACCTCTTTTACATCTTCCTGTAGGTTGCTGACCAAACTGCACACAATACTCCAAGTTAGTCCTCACCAATGTCTTGTACAACATCAACATAACATCCATCTCCTGTACTCAGTACTTTGGTTTATGAAGGCCAATGTGCCAAAATCTTTCTTTCTATCCCTATCAAACTGTGACACCACTATCAGTGAAATATAGACCTGTATTCCCAGACCCCTTTCTTCTACAACATTTCTCAGTGCCCTACCAGTCACTGTGCAATTCTAGGTCCTACTAAGGTGCCACACTTCACACTTGTGAGCATTAAATTCCATTTTATGTTTCTCAACCCATTTTCCCAGCTGGTCTAGATCACACTGCAAGCCATGATAATCTTCCTCGCTGTCCACTACACCACCAATCTTGGTGTCATCCACAACTTTGCTGATCCAGTTAACCACACTATCATCCAGATTACTGATATAGATGACAAGCAACAACAGACCCAACACTGATCCCTGTGGCACACCACTAGTCACAGGCCTCCGGTCAGAGAGGCAACCATCTGCTACCACAGTCTGGCTTCTCCCAAAGACAGTGTATCATCCAATTTACTATCCCATCTTGAATGCTGAGTGACTGAACCTTCTTGACCAACCTCCCAGATGAGACTTTGTCAAGTGCCTTGCTAAAGTCCATGTAGACAACATCCACTGCCTTGCCTTCATCCACTTTCCTGATATCATCCTCGAGAGACTCTATAAGATTGGTTAGACATGACCTACCATGCACAAAACCATGCTGCCTATCTCTAATCAGAGCACAACTATCCAAATACTTATATATCCAGTTGCTGCACATATGTTCCAATAACTCTCCCACTACTGATGTCAAGCTCACTAACATAAAATTTTCTTGTTTACCTTTAGAGCCTTTCTTGAACAGCAGAACAACACTGGCTGTCCTCCAATCCTCCAGTGCCTCACCTGTCACAAAGGATGATTTAAATATTTGTGCTTGGGCCCCAACAATTTTTGCACTTATCTTCTGCAGCGTCCCAGGGAACAACTTGTCAGGCCCTGGGGATTTATCCATGGTAATTTGCCTTAAGACAACAAACACCTCCACATCTGTAATCTGTACAGGGTCCTTTCTAACTCTCACACAGTTTCGTGTGTCCTGCACCTTGGGTGCAATGCACCTCTCTTCATGACATATCTATCACTCCCTTCAACTCCTGGATGATCTGGAATTCATCCATTTCCAGCTCCAACTCCCGAACGTGCAGGGTTACAAGCTGCAGCTGGATGCACATCTTATAGGTGAGGGTGTCAAGGACACTGGAAGTCTCTCCAGCTTCCCACCAATGTCCCGTCTAATTTGTAATGACCGGTGTGCCAAAAAATCTTGCCTGTGCAATTTTTACCCATTGACAACAACATGTGCAAACTGAACTTTAAATAGAGAGGTATTTATTTTAACAGCTAGCAAATGAGAACTCTGATGCCCTCTGGGTTTGATTGAGTTCATCTGCACTCTCACACAACCTATATAGCAGGCCTGTAGAGGGTTACGAAGGATTTTCTCGCCAGACCTTTTGCACACCGTCCATATCTGATTTGCTCGCAAAATGATGCTTTAAAAAGTCAGATTTCCAAAATCACTCCACTTCGTTGCACTTGCAAATTCTCCAGCAACTTTTGCATTGCCACAACACACACAGGTAACACTGGTTTCTATATTGTACATAAATATTTCCCCTGAATCCTCCCCCAGGGGACTGATAACCAATGAATATGAACGGAAGGGCAGGTCTCATTGGAGAATGGCACATTTGTGATGTGAAAGCTACTTGTTGATCAGGTGAAAGGCGTTTGATATCATTATGTACCCAGAGAGAATGGGTCAAAACATGTTCCCACGGGTACAAAGGTCCAGAACAAGAGGAGGTAGAACAAGCAACACACACAAAATGCTGGAGGAACTCAGCAGGCCAGGCAGCATCTATGGAAAAGAGTACTAATGCTGAATTCCTCCAGCATTTTGTGTGTGTTGCTTGGATTTTCAATATCTGCAGGTTTTCTCGTTTGTGATTGAAGGCAGAACAGAGGTGTTTTTTTCTCAGCTGGTGATGTAAAAGATTTTGTTCCCTTTCTCCGAGTTCCTAATCCTTGCATTTAGACAGCTGGAGCTCAGCTCTGTCTGAGAGATCCATCGGTTCCCATTCCCTCATCAGCCGGAAGCTCCCCGGGGCCCGTGTACAGATCGTGGGGCTGAGACAGAGGGAAGAGAGCAGGACTGTCCCGGGATTACGGCCCACGGTGTCCGGAGCTCACAGCAATTGTCCCGAATTCGGTGTTGAAAACCCCCACCCGCAGCCGGGGAATATCTCTTACCTGGTGCCGAATTCTCTGGGCCTTTGTGTACTGTGCGCATGCGCGATATTCGAGAACAGCTTGTGCATTCGATCGGTGTTTCAGCGACGGCGAAAATTCTTCGCAGAGCTTTCTGGGTAATCACGGTGCCATTAAAAGTTTCTGCAAGCACCGGTTCCATGCCCATACCTCAGTTTTTTTTTGTGTAGAAAACTCGGCAGCTCTTTTAATGCAGAAAGCAGCTCCCATAAGCAATACACTTAATATCAACAAGCTTTCCGCGTGTCTAATGCCAAAGTAGAACCTTGTTACAAATGCAGATATACAACACAAGAGATTCTACTGTTGATGGAAATGTAAACAAATACACACAAAATGCTGGAGGAACTCTGCAGTTCAGGCAGCAACTAAGCAGAGTAGTACACAGTCTGGGCATGCTGAAAGGGCTCGGCCTAAACGTTGTCTATTTATTCCTCTCCACATTTGCTGCCTGATCTGTTGATTTCCTCCAGTACTTTGCTGAAATTAACCACCTTTTTTTTCAATCAAACAGTTTCAAAGTGTTTCTGATCTTTCATTTGTAGCCATATTCTGCTGGTTGGATTCCTCTTCCTCCTTGTCCTTGTAAACTCTTAATTCCCATCTCTTCCTGGAGCCCCAAAGCCCTGACTCAGGCTGTTAACTTTTTGGTTTCTGACTCTACACCATCGAAGATTCACTCGCTCATCTGCTGTCAGACTTTAGAGGCTCATTCAACCAACCCAGCTGTCTGAGGCACAGACCTTTGAAATGAGTGAAAATGACACAAAACGTTGAAAAGATCGGGGAAGAAGGAGCTTAAACACCTTAGACCAGAGCCCTGAAGAACATTAAAACCACAGTGTGCTCATCGTCTTATTCAGTCTGGAGAGAAGCATGCAGGAAATTCATGCAGATGTGTAGGATGATGAGAGGCATTGGTCGTGTGGATAGCCAGATGCTTTTTCCCAGGGCTGAAATGGCTAACACGAGGGGGCATAGGTTTAAACTGCTTGGAAGTAGGTACAGAGGAGATGTCAGAGCTACGTTTTTTAAACAAAGTGTGGTGTGTGTGTGGAAAGCACAGCCAGCGATGGTGGTAGAGACGGATACAATAGGGTCTTTTAAGAGACTCTTAGATAGGTACATGGAGATTAGGAAAATAGCGGGCTATGCGGTAGGGTAATTCTAGGCAGGTTCTAGAGTAAGTTACATGGTCGTGACATCATTTAGAGCCAAAGTGTCTGTAATGTGCTGTAGCTTTCTATGATTCTCTGAAATTCATGGACAATCTCCTATCCCACGGAGTGGTGACTAGTTGCAACCTGTCATCACAGGGAGAGTGAGAGGGGAACAGCAGGGATAGATTTTGATATACTGATATGGAACAGAAACATGGGCAGGGACCAGGTGGGCCGAGAGGACTCTCTAGTGTACATTGTGAGTGTGGTAGAGACAGTAAGTACCTGAGACACGGGATTTGATATAGAACTGATTTATCTTTCACAGATCCACAATATTAAACATCAGTCTAGTTTAAGGCTAACATCAGCAGAACAGACTCTTCCAATGCTCAGTGACCAGGGTTCAGTCCTGGGTGCGATGAGCAGCCACAAGAACTGCAGATTCTGACAGTAACAGTCCCTCATGAACCTGCAGCTGCCTTCAGTCACCATATTGGTGAAACATTTAACACAAAGCCATGCATTTGAGAATTTAGACATTTCTATTTTTCTGAGCTTCTCATAAATGTGTACAGTTTAGTTAAGCTTTGCTCCAGAATTACCACACAATTAAAAGTTTATTATATTTTTTAAATTTTTAGTTTTGCACCACTTACGTAATTTAGCTATTTAATATGTATATTATAGTAATTCACAATTGTTAAAATCTATTGTTATGAATTAGGTTCTACTGCTGCCGCAGAGACAACGAATGTCATGACATATGCCGGTGCTATTAAACCTGATTCTGATATTGATATGGGAGACCCCCCACCGGTCACCTGATCCCATTTACCGCAGATTGTAATGCGAGATTGAAGCCTTTTCTACTTACCTGCATTCCTCAGAAATGACAATAGTTCAGATAAGTTTCCTTCTGAGGTTTCAAAACAGAAGCTCAGTCTGTCTAATATTTCCACACAATTAAAATGGAGAGGAATGCAGCAAGAATGTGCCGGTTATGAGGATCTTTGAGTACATGGCCTGCTTTTCCTTGCAGTCATGGGCAGAGCAGTAGCCATAAGAAGGCGTGAAGTATCGACAAGAAGCTCAGAGACCTCGGCCTTCACCCTGTCTTGTGTAGCTGGATCCTGGACTTCCTGTCAGATCGCCGGCAGGTGGTAAGACTGAGCTCCCTCATCTCTGTCTCTCTGACCCTTAGCACACATACCCCACAGGGTTGTCTCCTTGGCCCCCTCCTTTACTCTCTGTATTCCCATGACTTGTGTCGTCACCCACAGATCCAATCTGCTAATTAAATTCGCTGACGACACTACACTGATTGGCCTAATCTCAAATAATAACGAGGCAGCCTACAGAGAAGAAGTCATCACCCCGACACAGTGGTGTCAAGAAAACAACCTCTCCCTCAATGTCACAGAAACAAAGGAGCTGGTTGTGGACTCCAGGAGGAATGGAGACAGGGACCAAATTCAACATTTACAAGTCTGTTATTGACACAAAATGCACATTTTAATATTGATCACGACACAATGTATTTTACATATTGTTAATAACATAAAACGTATTTATAGATTGTTACTGACAGAGAATCGTATAATTTGTGTTCCGTGTGTTATCTGAATGTACTTGCCTGTGATGCTGCCACAAGTCAGTGTTTCTCTGTACCTGTACCTTCCCGTACTTGTGAACTTGGCAGCTCGGTTGGTCGAATGTTTGAGACAGTACACTGTTAAATGCAAAACCCTGAACAGTGTTGATGATCAAAGGGATCTTAGACTCCAAGTTCATCGGTCCCTGACAGAGACTGCACAGATTGATCGGGTGGTTATGAAGGCAAATGGCGTGGTTGTCTTTATTAGTTGAAGCACTGAGTTGAAAAGTCGGGAAGTTGTGTTGCGGCTGCTGCGAGCCTGCGGTCGGACTGTGACTGTGTCTTTAAGAGCGCCGGAGTGAGGAGGCGGGACTATGACGTCAGTCACAGGCTGACGGCGCTGACTGTGGATTTAACCATAAGAGAGAGAGAGCGGTCTGCAGACAGGCAGTCGGCCAGTCTAAAGAGAGAGAGAGACTGGAAAAGCTGATAGCTTCAGTTAGTCGGAATGAAATGTTTGGACACCGGGAAGTCCCGCTCGGCACGGATAGTTCAAAGGTTAATTTATTATCGAAGTAGGTATCCATAAATAACTCTGAGTTTTTTTCTCCTCCAGAGAGTCACGAAACAAAGAAAGAAAAAGGCTTTCAGAGCGAAAAAAATCAAACTCCCACCCCAGCCCCGCATGAAAAAGAACGGCATCCCGATCGTCAACCCCCAAAACCCACCCCTCCCACAAAAGGGAAAAATAACATCGATCCCCCAGTAAAAACAACCCGACCCCGCACAACTGCGGAGGAGCCGGTGTCACCGGTGTAGAGGAGCCGCATCGGGAGCAGCGGACACAACGGGCGACCCCGGAAGATTCACAGGTGAAGGGTCGCCTCACCTGGAAGGATGTTTGGATAACGGGGAGAGTTCGTCCGTCCGGCCCTTTCACTCTGACCCCCGAACTCCACATCAAATCCGTCCAAACGAATCTGGGTGAACTTTAATGACCAATAAATATAATTCCTCTCTTTGATCAGCTGTCTGAATGATTCCCTGACTCTGAGAGGAAGGGGTATCTATGGTCCACATTGTCAGGGTGTTGAGTTTACCAGGAGACAAAGACTGCAGGGACGGGAGGTTTTCTGGTCACTAATACACTGTGTGTGGACCCCGCTGGCAATTCTGGTGTTGTGACCCGAATCGAGACAAACACCACGCTGCCCACTCCACCAACAACACGGCACAGCCGGACACATAACAGGGGACTTTACATCTCACAACACTGGATTCAGTGATGAAACCCGTGATTAATGTTGTTGTCCCACTGAAATCATAAGAAATGTCCATTCAGGTGTTTTTAATTACAAGCGCTCCCCCACAGGTGACGTCACACATGGTTCCCCCCGTGCGTAACTGACGTCACACACGCGCTGCTCTGCTCGTGCTGAGGCGGTTTAACGGCTGAGCTACCGACCACGAGACCCCTCCAACCCTCACCTCCGAGGC
Source organism: Mobula birostris (assembly GCF_030028105.1). Taxonomy (NCBI): domain Eukaryota; kingdom Metazoa; phylum Chordata; class Chondrichthyes; order Myliobatiformes; family Myliobatidae; genus Mobula; species Mobula birostris. Next base: position 85,097,787 of record NC_092382.1, read on the forward strand.
GATGTCAATCACTGTTTCCGCCCAATAGCGGAGGCGGACCAGCCGAGAGGGCGTTACCCCGCTCAAAGAGGAGCAAACCTCAAAGTAAATGTCCGCTTTCTGATTTATTTCCATTTCCCTCCGAGGGAAGTTGGGGCGTTTGTGAAGCGTCTTCTGCGGCCGGAGTCTGATGTATCGCTGAGAGGTAGGAGGAGACCGCTCGGCCCGTCGGTTTGATGCCGGTTCCCCGGGGAGGGAGAGGATGAAGACGGTGAGAAAGGGGGCGGACAGGATGTTTGTCCCGGTGGGGACAGGAGGGGCTCATCTGTGGAAATGTCTGAGCCCACAGTGGTGGCGATTCACCCCATTGGGGGGCAAACACCGGCAGACTGTTGCCCTGCAAGCGGGGCCAATGGTCCGAGCAAAGTGACAATTATTTGTGTTTTGTTGAGATTGTACCGGGAATATGGTGTAAAATCCCGCTCCCCACACTAACACGGGTTATACAGACCAAAGAACAAACTGCCGGAGGAACTCAGTGGGTCGGGCAGCATCTGTGGAGGGAAATGGACCGTCAACATTTCGGGCCGAGACCCTCCCTCTGGACTGAGAGTGGACGGGAAATAGTCCGAGAAAAGAGGTGAGGGGTGGGGATGGAGCAAGAGCTGGGGAGTGAGAGGTGGATCCAGGTGAGGGGGAGGTGGGAAGGTGGAAATAGTGACAGGGGTGGGAGGTGAGTGGTTGGGGCAACACGGGGCTGCAGAAGATGGAAATTAATTCCATAGAGGATTAACAGAGAGGTTAGAGAGTATTTGTTATAGAGAGTGCAATGAAGATTCACCAGACTGATCCCTGGAGTGGTGGGTCATCATATGAAGAAACATCAAATGTGATAACCATTTCGTTTAGAGAATCGAGGACCGAGGGGTGAACACATTGAAATGCACAACATCATTACCGGTTGAACCAGGGATCCCAGTCTCTGAAAAGGGGGTTGGACTGTCCGGGACTGAGATGAGGGGAAATGTCTCCACTCCGAGAGTGGTAAATATCTGTAAATCCCCACCCCAGAGGGCGGTGAAGATTCGGTGATCATTCTCACATAAAACAGAGGCCGGCAGATGTGTGGAGACTGGAGGGATCGAGGAAATGAGGATCGGGCAGAAACATGTGGCTGAGATGGGAGAGCAGCCGTCATCTTGTTGATGGTTAGAGGGGCTGAATGGCCACATCCTGCTGTTTCTCACTTGATGTTTCAGTGTTGCTGTCCAGTGAGGCCGGGGGACTGTGAATAGAAATGAGTGTTTTTAAACACAGACTGATTTAAATGAAACCTGCACATTTCCTGTTTGGGTCTGAATTGTGTGTTGGATCGGAATGGGAATTGAACCCTTGACTCTGTGACTTGGAGGTGGAGGGAAAGGGAGAGGGAAAATATGGAGGGAAAAGGTAACTACGTATCTGGTGTAAGTGGAATAATGTGGAAAATACAGCGGATGGGTCGGGCAGCGGGTGAGGGGTGAGGAGCAGAGTCATCGGTTCAGGTGGGAGACCCTCCACCCGTCACCTGATCCCGTTTCCTGTTCACATTTCCCTGCAGATCTGCAGCATCTGTCGGTCACTACTCTACATGTCCGTGTAGCTTCATCTTTCGCCCATTCAGACAAGGCAGTGAGATCCGGATCTGTCACGTCCTCTTGTCGTGGGTGGACAATATGTTTTTTTTCTGCAATATTTTCAGCATGTTTCATTCCACTGTTTTTACCTGCTGAAGTGCAGCCAATGTTTCTGTGTGTATGACCAATTTGTGTGAGAGTTTAGCCTTTTCTATTTATCTGAGCTTCTCATAAATGTGTAGTTTACTTAAGCTTCACTCTAGAATTTCCAAAGCAACAACCCAGTCAGTATTTAGTTCCACACAATTAAAATAGTTTATTATATTTTTTTTTATTTTGTACTACTTATATAATTTAACTGTTTAATATGTATATTCTTATCTTAAATCACATTTGATAAAATCTATTGTTATGAATTGGGTTCTATTGCTGCCGCAGAGACAACAAATTTCATGACATATGCCGGAGCTATTAAACCTGATTCTGATTATCGGTATGGGAGACCCACCACCAGTCACCTGCTCCCAGTTACCGCAGATTGTAATGCGAGATTGAAGCCTTTTCTATTTATCTGTATTCTACAGAAATAACAAAGGTTAAGTTTCCTTCTGTGGTTCCAAAGCAGCTCAGTCTGTCTAACATTTCCACACAATTAAAATGGGGAATTTGTTTATTTTTATCACGTACTGAGCTACAGTGAAATTCTTGCCCGACATACCATCCACACAGATCAATACATTACAACAGTACATTGAGCTGATATACATCAAAACAATAACTGTAACAAAGCATTATGGCTGCAGAGAAAGTGCAGTGCAGATAGACGTATGGTGCAGGGTCACGTCGAGTTACGTTGTGAGGTCGAGTCCATTTTTTTGGCTTATAACCGCAGACAGGAGGCCGTCCTTGAGGCTGGTGGTACGCGCTTTAAGGCTTTTGTATCTCTTCCCTGATGGGGGAGCGGGGTTGCAGCAAGAACGTCCAGGTTGTGAGGGTCTTTGAGTACATGGTCTGCTTTTCCGAAGCAGGGGAAGTGCAGGAAGAGTCTATGGAGGGGAGGCTTGTTTCTCTAATGGTCTCTGTTTCCCAAAGTTCTCTGCAGTTCCTTGCAGTCATGGGCAGAGCAGTAGCCATACGAAGGCGTGAAGTATCGACAAGAAGCTCAGAGACCTCGGCCCTCACCCTGCCTTGTGTAGCTGGATCCTGGACTTCCTGTCAGATCGCCGGCAGGTGGTAAGAGTGGGCTCCCTCACCTCTGTCTCTCTGACCCTCAGCACACATACCCCACAGGGTTGTCTCCTTGGCCCCCTCCTTTACTCTTTTTATACCCATGACTTGTGTCACCACCCACAGCTCCAATCTGCTAATTAAATTTGCTGACGACCCTACATTGATTGGCCTAATCTCAAATAATAACTTTCAATCGATCAAATGCCTCCTGACAAGGCTCAGTCCAGACAAACTTTTCACCCTTCTTCAGGAGATTAGTCAGAGGAAGAGCGATATCTGCAAAGTTCTTACAGAACTTATGATAATATCCAACCATTCCCAGAAACCTTCTGAGAGCCTTCATACCAGTCGGATTAGGAACTTCAGAAATTCCCTGGACTTTTGCCTGAACAGGAGCCAACTTGTCTTGACCTACTACATAGCCAAGATAGGTCACAGTGGCATGGCCAAATTCACTATTAACTGTAAGGTTGGCTTGGGAAAGCCTGTCAAACAGCTTTTCTACTGCAGAGATATGCTCTTCACAAGTGTCACTCCCTGTGACTAAGTCACCAATATAGGCACCTGTGTGTTCTAACCCTCGAATTACAGAATCAATCATTCTCTGGAATGTTCCTGGAGCATTTTTCATTCCAAATGGCAAAACATTGTATTCATACAACCCAGTAGCTGTCACTAACGCGGAAATTTCTCTACCTCCGTCTGTCAATGGAACGCACCAATACCCTTTCAACAGATCAATCTTTAAGAAATTTAGCTTTTCCAACCTTATCGAGGCAATCATCCACCATAGAGATAGGATAGGCATCTGTTTTTGTCACTGCATTTACCTTCCTATAGTCAGTGGAAAATCTAACACTACCATCAGGTTTGGGCACAATAACACAGGGTGAGCTCCAATCTGATTTTGAAGGCCTAATAATACCATTTTTCAGCATATATTCAATTTCTTACTCAGCCAATTTACGCTTTTCTACGTTCATGCGATATGACTGCTGTTTAATTGGTTTGGATTGACCAATATCTACGTCATGTACTGCGACCGTGGTTTGCTTGGGAACGTCGGGAAATAAATTTTTAAACTTCAGAATTAATTTCTCAGCTGTTGTTCTTGCTTTGGCTGCAGATGAGCCAACTTGTTATCAAAGTTTTCTAGAACAACCAAGTTCATTAGCCTAACTGGGACCATGTCTGGCTTGTGAAAAATCTCAGGCTACGTCCACACTACATCGGATAATTTTGAAAACGCAGGTTTGGCGTAAAAACGCCAGGTGTCCACACCAGGCAATTTTCAAAATACCTCTGTCCTCATTAGAATGGATATTTGGGTGAATCTCCTCCAACTGGGCATGCGCAAGACACACGGGAAAAAATCGAAGAGGAAACGGTGTACTTGGTGCGCGTTTGTCCAGTTGGACTAGAGAAACTTAAATGGAAATTGCCAAACAAAAGACCTGGTGCGCGTTAGTCCAGAAACGTTTTCTACAGCCATAGTCTCTTCACCGATGAAAGGGACGACAGGTACAACTAAATGGAACAAGGCTTGTTACTAGGCAAAAGTGAAATTTGCTGTTACCTCATTTGTTTGCCTTTACCTTTGCCATGTCTTTGTGTATTATTTTGGTGTATTTAACATGTGCAATAGAATGAGTTACTGGGCAAAGGTGACAATTGCATCTATTGAATGTTTGCACAAGCAATACATTAATCATATTACACAAGCATGGATGAACCCAAGTGCAGAACACGGGCGTGGGGACAGAGTCGGGAGTCGTTATCACCGTAGCGAGCGTGGAATCGGTTTCCAGGGGAGTCTTTACCTGAAGTCTTGGGTTTGGAGAGAATCCAGGAGCGATGCTAGACTTAGAACTAACAGTCCTAAGAACCATGAACGAAGGTTACTCACACTGGCGTCGACCAACGAACTGTCAGCTCGTTGTTGTGATCACAGGGTCTTTATCCTGCATTTTCTGATGGAAAGCAGGTGTGTGTGTGTAAGTGGAACCTAGGAATGATTGGAAATTAAACGAGGGGATTGAAGCCCAATTCCTGAGGTAAATAGTAAGGTGGTGGATTGCCAGAAGAGTCCGTGACAAATAAAGCGCCTTGTTAAATGTATAAAACATGTCTGCATCAGTGTTATCTTGTATCTCCATACAATGTTACATTAGGCTGTTACACATCTATTGTCAAAGAAGTACTTGCATAAATAGGTAAACTACCTTCATACAAGCAAGGACAGAAAACAGGGCAAAGTAAGTATACTTATTTATTCAATAAGGTACGGATCAAAGTAGCTCCCCCACGGCAAGCCAGGACGGAGATAATGAGGAGGAATCGGTGAATTTGTCTTTGATTCTCAGAGAGATTCATGAGTTCCGACAAGATAACAACAAACAGCTGGAAGATATTAAAGGAGAAATAGTAAAAACTCTGTGTACGTACATCTATTGAAGCTTCTGGACACATCTTCAGTGATGTTCCTGGAATCATCGGGTGTTTCGGGTCTTTCAACATCATACAACCTCCTCCAGGTGACCCAGCCAGGGCTGATCAGGTCCCAGCTTGTGTCCAGATGGCTAGCTACTTACGAATCCATGGCTCCCCTCTTTTGAGCCACAGCCATCTTGAGGCCCTCTCTGCCGCATCAGTGGTACTGCGGATGGCTCTCCTCTTCCCCTCTCCCTCGATGCCCAAAATGCTGAAGGCTCTAACTAAAGAACGGGCTACGAATCCCCTGCAACCAACCTCCACTGGGAGACACCTTGCTTTCCATCCAGCCTGCTGACAGTTGCTGACCAGTCCTGCGTACTTGGAGAGCTTCCTTTCAAAGGCCTCCTCCAAGCTATCTTCCCATGGGACTGTCAGCTCCAGCAGCACCACTTGCTTAGTAGACTCAGACACTACGACAACGTCTGGTCGCAGGGTGGTGGCTGCGATATGGTTGGGGAACTTCAGCTGCCCATCAGAAGTACTTGCATAAATAGGTAAACTACCTTCATACAAGCAAGGACAGAAAACAGGGCAAAGTTAGTATACTTACTTATTCAGTAAGCTATGGGTCAAAGTATTTGGTAAGTACATTTCTAACTCCTCTGGCTTCAGTATTGTTTCTGTCTGTTCTGAAATTGTTAGCTTGTGTGGGGGGGTTGCGTTCAAGAAAACAATGAAATGTCGCGCTGCCGCCATCTGTTCTGGCACGTCATGACAGTGTTTTTAAAAATATCCGTTTACCCCGTCCACACTGCTCTGCGCAATCGACGTTTACAAATTTACACACTCCGGAGGGCGTTGAAGAAAATCTCTGTTTTTGGGGGAGGAAAACACCATTTCAGTGTGGACAGAGGGTCAAAACGAAGACAGAAAGCTTTGGTTACGAATTTATCCAGTCTAGTGTGGACGTAGCCTTAGATGAGTCAATTGTTTCATTCTCAGCATTGCCAGATGCATATATTTTGACAACAACACTCACAGATGCTGCCTGCTTGACAAAATAAGGCTTTATCATATTTATGTGTACCACCTATGTTAGCTTATGTCGGTCGGGTGTTTTAGTAACATAATTCACATCATTACTTTGAGAGACTATTTCATACGGTCCATTGAATTTCGCCTGAAGTGGATATGTCAACATTGGAAATAGGGCAAGCACCTTATTCCCCACCTCGTATTTTCTTCCGCAAGCCCAGTTATCAAACCAACACTTCATTTTGTTTTGAGAAATCTTTAAGTTTTGTCTCACTAGACTACAAGCTTGGTGTAGTTTATTTTTGAACTTCAAAACAGTCTAACAGGTTAACATGTACATCCCCATCAAACCACTGTTCCTTTAACAAGGCCAAAGTTCCCCTCACTCTATGACCAAATACAAGTTCAAAAGGACTAAAGCCCAGTAATTCCTGTACCGACTCTCTTACTGCGAACAAAAGCAAATGTATTCCTTCATCCCAGTCTTTTCCATTTTCAACACGGTATGTCTTAATCATTGTTTAGAGGGTAGAAGGAAATGTTTCTAAAGCCCCTTGTGATTCCGGATGGTACTGAGACAATGTAATTTGTTTAGCTCCCAGTTCATAAAATACCTGCTGGAACAATCCAGGTGTAATATTACTTCCTTGATCAGACTGGATTTCTTTAGGTAAACCAAATAAAGTAAAAAACCTGTTAAGAGCTTTCGCCACAGTTTTAGCTTTAATATTTCTGAGAGTTATTGCTTCTGGGAATCTGGATGCAGTACACATAATATTTAGCAAATACTGATGGCCAGATTCAGTCTTTGGCAATGGGCCAACACAATCCACTATAACTTTGGAAAAGGGTTCACCGAATACAGGTATAGCCAGAGTGGGCCACTGGGGTGACCTGATTAGGTTTACCCACAAATTGATAAGGGTGACAGGTTCTGCAAAAGGTCACAACATCTTTCCTTAAATTAGGCCAGTAAAATTGTTTCATAATCCTGTTTACCATTTTATTCACTCTGAAATGGCCACCTCAGGGCATACTGTGGGCCAAAGCTAAAATTTTAGTCCTATAAACTTTAGGGACAACAACTTGGTGAACAATTGCCCATTCCTCACTCACAGGTATAGCAGGTGGCCTCCACTTCCTCATTAACACTCCATCCTTGAGATAATAGCCAACCAGTACTTTCTTAATCTCATTATCTGAGAAAGCTGTTTCTTTTAAAGCTTCAATCTCAGGGTCTTGGTTCTGTTCTGCTATAAACTCCTTCCTAGACAGGAATAAATCTTTCTTATCAGACTTACTACCTGAGTCCTGTTGAAACAAAGAAGGCAGAAAAGTCCCTGACAAGTCATCATAACCTGAATCCTGATTTTGGCTGTCATGGGTATCAGAATCATGCTGCACAGAACTGTCTGCATTGGCAGACTTTTTAGCCATACTTTGAGTTACTGCGCAGGAAGGATAAATGTTAAAATCCATCTGTGGGTCGTCAGTGGTTGGCTTAGTTGTCAACTGCACTGCAGGAACGACTTTACCATCTGCCCGGTCATTCCCTAACAGCAAAGTAACATCTTCCACCGGTAAACTGGAGCATAATCCAATCTTAACAGGTCTCGAAACCAACCCTGACTAAAATTATCCTGTGCAGTGGCACAGAAAACATGCCACCCCCAATGCCTTTAATAAGATTTACCTCACCTGTGTTAGTCTCATCACCAAACTTTAGAACACTGTCTAATGTAAGTGACTGAGAAGCCCCAGTATCTCAAAGAATTTTCATAGGTACCAGGGTTGACCTTTCCTTTACTAATACAAACCCATCTGACATAAAGTGATCGAATACCTTCTGAACAAGAGGAATTCTGCAGATGCTGGAAATTCAAGCAACACACATCAAAGTTGCTGGTGAATGCAGCAGGCCAGGCAGCATCTCTAGGAAGAGGTACAGTTGACGTTTCGGGCCGAGACCCTTCGTCAGGACTAACTGAAAGAAGAGCTAGTAAGAGATTTGAAAGTGGGAGGGGGAGGGGGAGATCCAAAATGATAGGAGAAGACAGGAGGGGGAGGGATGGAGCCAAGAGTTGGACAGGTGATTGGCAAAGGGGATATGAGAGGATCATGGGACAGGATGTCCGTGGAGAAAGACAAGGGGGGGGAGAACCCAGAGGATGGGCAAGGGGTATAGTCAGAGGGACAGACGGAGAAAAAGGAGAGTGAGAGAACAAATGTGTGTATAAAAATAATAATAAATAACGGATGGGGTACGAGGGGGAGGTGAGGCGAATACCTTCTGAACTCAGTCAGACCTCTCAGTCCTTAACTGAGCCTCAACAGAATGTGGGTTTATAGGTGCTTCAACATACTGATCACAGGCATTTGGAACTGACTCCTTTTCCTTTTTCTTCTTCAGGATGGAAAAATTAAGACATCATATGACCAGCTTTCTTACAATAGTAACAAGTAAGACCAGAATATTTCTCCTTCAACTGCTTCCCTTCATCCTTACTCTTGTTATTAGTTCCAGCATTAATTTCTGGTTTACCCTGGTTATCCCTGCTACTCTTTTGGAAACTTTTATTCAGGGTGAACTCATGAGTTATGGTTAAAGCAAACTCATCTGTGAATCTAGCAGACTCCTGCAAAGTGGCAGCATCCTTTTCATCTAAATATGTCTTTATGTCATCAGGGACGCACCTTTTGAATTCTTCAATTAAAACCAACTCTTTCAAGCTGTTAAAATCATCATTTACATTTTTATATATGTGCCAGTGGTCAAAACACACAAACTTCTCATAAGCAAATTTCATACAAGTCTGGTTCAGAGATTTCCTCAAATTTCTAAACTTTCCAACTCGTAAGCTTTCAGCACAGCCTGTTTCACTGTGTCTTAATCAGCTGCTTCATCAACTGTCAAAGCAGAATAGGCTTGCTGAGCCTTCCCCTTAATTACACTTTGTAAGAGAATAGGCCAACCCTCTTTTGGCCACCTTATACTCTGAGCAAACTTCTCAAAATGCTGAAAGTATTTATCTCTGCCTCATCAAATGGAGGTACCAATTTAACTTCCCGACTGGCCTCAAACTTATCACCAGAGTCTAACACTAGACCCCTTTGCTGCAATCTCTCTTATCTTTTCCAGCTCAAACAGCCTCTGTCTTTCTGCTTCCTCCCTGTTTTTCTGCCTCTCTAGCCTCAAAATGCCTCTGCCTTTCCACAGCCTCCATCTTTAATTTTTCTAACTTGTACGGGAGCTCAAGCTCACTAAGTTTACTTTCCAGAAACACCTCCAACTCTTCCACTTTAAACACACCCTCATATACATAATGTTCAGCTATTGTCCTCTGCATCTGTGCCTTCCTCATTGTTGATTTCACCTTAGCAAGTTCTAACCTTTTAGCAATACTCAACAACTCAATCCTTCTGGCGTCTTCTAATGCCTCAGAGGTTGGTGCTTCCAGAAATCTATCAACATCCATTGCTGGTGATTTTCCACACACAAATAAATCAAAAGGGATTTCCCCAATGAAATTGATAATTAATCAATCAATATGCCCCCAAATTTGTTCATATCCCAGACGCAGGCCCTAATTTTGTTACGAACCGTAATGCTTTAGAAACGAACCAGCAGCAATAGACTGGAGTCTGGTTTTGATATGAAAACCACTATCTTTATTAGTGTCTACTTATAAATAATAACTTAAGCAAGATAAACATAAGTTAACAGTGTTACGTGTATATATGTGTGTAAGTATTACTCCCAAGCTATTGAACACAGGGGAAACAAGGCTTAGGGTCTTGAGATGATAAAGTATGAAAGTTCAATTCATCCATGGAATAGGTGATGAGACAGAGATATTTGTAATCCAGGGTAAATGTCCAGAGGAGGGAATCATGTCGAATTCCACAGGTTCCACGGTGGTAAAACAAGAGAACAGTCGCTGTAGATTTTATCCGTCATCGTTCCAAATCCACGTACGAATTATCACCGAAAGTGACTTGTCACAAGGGGTATCGTCTTCAAGTGAATTCCCACATCACACGCAGTCAAGGGTTAACACACAACTTGTCTTCACAGGATACCCCAAATCCAATCCACTCCTATAGTTCAAAAGAGGTGATAACCACACATTCGATGTAGGCTGAATCGATAATTAACCCACCCTTGTGGGCATAGGAAAGTTCTAAACAGTGACCCTTGGCCACTAGTTCCTTTGTTTCGATCCTTTCATTTTACCTCCTTCGTCTCTGTCTGACTCTGAGTGTCCGTGTCCTCGGTTAAATCTAAACAAGCTGCAAGCAATGTAAACAAGCCGTAAGTCAGACTGATTCACCTTCTTAATCTCTCTCTCTCTTTTAAAGTGAATGTCCATAGCAAACAAAACCAAGGGATTCATAACAACGGCCACTCCCCAGTGTGAACTGACTGGTGTGCCAGTAGTTTGGAAGATTGAGTGAATCCTTTACCGCATTCTGAGCAGGTGAACGGCTTCTCCCCAGTGTGAACTCCCTGGTGTCTCTTTAGGTGGGATGCATGAGTGAATCCCTTCCCACATTCTGAGCAGGTGAATGGCCACTCCCCACTGTGAACTGACTGATGTGCCAGTAGTTCAGATGACCAAGTGAATCCTTTCCCACATTCTGAGCAGGTGAACGGCTTCTCCCCAGTGTGAACTCGTTGGTGTCTCTGAAGGGTGGATGAGTGAGTGAATCGCTTCCCACAGACTGAGCAGGTGAACGGCTTCTCCCCAGTGTGAACTCGCTGGTGACTCTGTCGGGTGGATGAATCAGTGAATCTCTTCCCACAGACTGAGCAGGTGAACGGCTTCTCCCCTGTGTGAACTCGCTGATGATTCTGCAGGTTGGATGACTGAGTGAATCCCTTCCCACATTCTGAGCAGGTGAATGGCTTCTCCCCAGTGTGAACTCGCTGGTGACTCTGTAGGGTGGATGACTGAGTGAATCCCTTCCCACAGACTGAGCAGGTGAACGGCTTCTCCCCAGTGTGGACTCGCTGGTGTCTCAGTAAGGTGGATGACAAAGTGAATCCCTTTCCACAGTCCGAGCAGGTGAATGGCTGCTCCCCAGTGTGAATTCGCTGGTGAGCCATTAGGTCAGATGTCTGAGTGAATCTCTTCCCACAGACTGAGCAGGTAAATGGCTTCTCCCCAGTGTGAACTCGCTGGTGACTCTGCAGGTTGGATGAGTGGGTGAATCCCTTCCCACAGACTGAGCAGGTGAATGGCTTCTCCCCAGTGTGAACTCGCTGATGACTCTGCAGGTTGGATGACTGAGTGAATCCCTTCCCACAGAATGAGCAGGTGAATGGCTTCTCCCCAGTGTGAACTCGCTGGTGACTCTGTAGGGCAGATGAATCAGTGAAACACATCCCACAGACTGAGCAGGTGAACGGCTTCTCCCCAGTGTGAACTCGATGGTGTCTCTGTAGGGTGGAAGAGTGAGTGAATTTCTTCTCACAGACTGAGCAGGTGAACGGCTTCTCGCCAGTGTGAACTCGATGGTGTATCTGTAGGTTGGATGACTGAGTGAATTTCTTCCCACAGACTGAGCAGGTGAATGGCTTCTCCCCAGTGTGAACTCGATGGTGTTTCTGTAGGGTGGATGAATCAGTGAATCTCTTCTCACAGACTGAGCAGGTGAACGGCTTCTCCCCAGTGTGAACTCGCTGATGTGACAGTAGTTGAGATGACAATGTGAATCTCTTCCCGCAGTCCGAGCAGGTGAATGGCCTCTCCCTGGTGTGAACTCGCTGGTGAGCCATTAGGCTAGATGAAAAAGTGAATCCCTTCCCACAGACTGAGCAGGTGAACAGCTTCTCCCCAGTGTGAATGTGCTGGTGACTCTGTAGGGTGGATTACAGTGTGAATCCCTTCCCACAGACTGAGCAGGAAAATGGTTTCTCTCCTGCGTGAACTTGCTGGTGTAACATTAGGTCAGATGATCGAGTGAATCCTTTACCAGAAATTGAGCAGATGACCAGCCTCCGATTGGTGTGTCTACAGGTGGGATGACTGACTGAATCTTTTCTCACACACAAAACAGATGAATGGCCTTGCACAGTGTGATCTTGCTGATGACCCTCAACTGAGATGGCCAAGTGAATCCATTTCCACTGTCTGAGCAGGTGAATGGCCTCTCCCCGTGTAAAACGACTGGCATGCCAGTTGGTCAAATGACCGAGTCAATCCCTCCCCACAGTCTGAGCAGGAAGGATGGTCGATTGAATCCCTTGCTCCACTTCTTAAATATCTAGACAGAGACAGCAAAACTGGCGCGTCGTGTTTGAGATTCCTGTAGACAAATTCCTTCTTGTGTTTAACCTGTAAAAAAATTTACAAAATCCATCAATGGGTGTAGGACAACATTTCAGATGAGATTACTTGAGTTGCCAAGGTTTGATCTGGTATTACTGTTAGTGAAGTTCAACCCAAGTTGAAGAGAGAAATTATCTTCAAACTGGGCACAGTGCTGGCATCTGGAATGACCATCAATTCCCTGATGATCTTCCTGTCTCTGTAAGAATGGGGCATTTTGCTGTCTCCAATTTGTGCCTTGGGTCAGTTTGACTCTCTCCATTGGTATTATTCCCTGTTCCTGCTAAGCTGCATGGGTGCCTGGCCCCTCTCTTCAGGTCATATCCATCACCCCCTCCAACTCCCAAATGATCTGGAATTCATCCATTTCTAGCTCAAACTCCCGAACATGCAGGGTTACAAGCTGCAGCTGGACGCACACCTAGCAGGTGAGGATGTCAAGGACATTTGAAGTCTCCCCACCTTCCCACCAATGTCCCATCTAATTTGTAATGAGCCGTGTGCCAAAAAATCTTGGGCTGTGCAATTTTTACCCAGTGACAATAATATGTGCACACTGAACTTTAAATAGAGGTATTCATTTTAACAGCTAGTAAATCACTGTCAATAAGAACTTTGATATCCTCTGGATTTGATCAAGTTCATCTGCACTCTCACACAACCTATGTAGCAGGCCTGTAGAGGGTTAGGAAGAATTTTCTCACTCCAGCTTTTGCACACCATCCATATCTGATTTGCTTGCTAAATGACACTTTTAAAAGTCAGATTTCCAAATATCACTCCACTTCCTCCCACTTGCAAATTCTCCAGCAACTTTTGCATCACCACAATAAACACAGATTCTGTATCGTACATAAATATTTCCCCTGAACCCTCCCCCCAGGTGACTGTCGGTGCTGAGCTTATTGATGGCAATGCCAATGAGTATGAAGGGAAAGGCAGTACTCTGTCCGGCACATTTGTGATGTGAAAGCTACTTGTTGCCCAGGACAAAAGTGTTTGATATAATTATGTACCCAGAGAGAGTGGGTCAAAACGTGTTCTCACGAGTAGAAAAGTCCAGAACAAGAGCAGGTAGAAGAAACAACACACACAAAATGCTGGAGGAACTCAGCAAGCCAGGCAGCATCTAAGGAAGAGTACTAATGCTGAATTCCTCCGGCAATTCGTGTGTGTTGCTTGGATTTCCAGCATCTGCAGATTTTCTCTCGTTTGTGATAGGAGGTAGAACAAAGGTGATTTAAAAGATTTGTTCCCTTTCTCCGAGTTCCCAATCCTTGCATTTAGACAGCTGGAGCTCAGCTCTGTCTGAGAGATCCATCGGTTCCCATTCTCTCACCAGCCGGAAGCTCCCCGGGGTCCGTGTACGGGTCGTGGGGCTGAGAGAGAGAGGGAAGAGAAAAGGACTGTCCCGGGATTGCGGGTCACGGTATCCGGAGCTCACAGTAATTATCCCGAATTCGGTGTTGAAAACCCCACCAGCAAACTGTCTCTTACCTGGAGCCGATTTTCCGAGGCCTTTAGTGTACTGCGCGCATGCGCGATATTCGGGAACAAACATCAACCCTGACGCCTGCGCATTTGATCGGTGCTTCAGCGAAGGCGATAATTGTTATGCAGAGCTTTCTGGGTAATCACGGTGCCATTAAAAGTTCCGGCAAGCTTCGGTTCCATGTCCAGACCTCCGTTTTTTTTTTGTGTAGAATACTCAGTAGCTGTTTTAACACAGAAAGCGGATCCCATAAACGATTTGCTCAATATCAACAGGTATTCCGTGTATCTAATGCCAAAGTACAATCCTCTTACAAATGTAAGAGATTCTGCAGTTGCTGGAAATACAGAGACGCACACACACACAATGCTGGAGGAACTCTGCAGTTCAGGCAGCAAATGAGCAGCGGAGTTCATAGGCTAAGCATACTGAAGGAGCTCGGCCTAAACGTTGTGTATTTATTCCTCTCCACATTTGCTGCCTGATCTGTTGATTTCCACCAGTAATTTGCAGAAATTAACCACCTTTTTTTTCATTCAACCAGTTTCCAAATGTTTCTGATCTTTAATTTGTAGCCATATCCTGCTGGTCTGATTTCTCCTCCTCCTCGTAAACTCTAGACCCCATAATTCTCTGGAGCCCTAAAGCCCTGACTCACACTGCCAACTCTTTCTGAATCCGCTCTGTCGAAAATTCATTCGCTGGTCTGCTGTCAGGCTTGAGAGGCACGTTGCAACAACCCAGCTGTCTGAAGCACAGTCCTTTGAAATTAGTGAAAATGACACAAAACGTTGGAAAGAGCGGGGAAGGAGTTTAACCAACTTCGTCCGGAGCCTTGAAGAACGTCAAAACCACAGTGAGCACGTCGTCTTATTCAGCCTGGAGACAATCATGCAGGAGATTCATGCAGGTGTATAGGATGATGAGAGGCATTGGTTGTGTGGATTGCCACAGGCTTTTTCCCAGGGCTGAAACGGCTAACACGAGGGGGCATATGTTTAAGCTGCTTGAAAATAGGCACAGAGGAGATGTCAGAGCTAAGTTTTTTTCTAAACAAGGAGTGGTGTGTGCGTGGAATGCACTGCCAGCGACGGTGGTAGAGGCGGATACAATAGGGTTTTTTAAGAGACTAGATACATGGGGCTCGGGAAAATAGAGGGCTATGCGGTAGGGTAATTCTAGGCAGTTTCCAGAGTAAGTTACATGGTCGACACAAACTGTGGGCCAAAGGGTCTGTAATGTGCTGTAGATTTCTATGATTCTCTGAAATTCAAGGGAGATCTCTTCTCCCACGGAGTGGTGACTGGTTGCAACCTGTCATCACAGGGAGAGTGAGAGGGGAAAGGCAGGGATAGATTTTGATATACTGATATGGAACGGAAATATGGGCAGGGATCAAATAGTCTGAGTGGCCTCCCTAGTTTACATTGTGAGTGTGGCAGAGACAGTAAGTACCTGAGACACGGGATTTGATACAGAACTGATTTATCTTTCACAGATCCAGAATATTAAACACTCGTCTAGTTTAAGGCTAACATCGGCAGAACGGACTCCTCCAATGCTCAGTGACTAGGGTTCAGTCCTGGGTGCGATGAGCAGCCGCAAGAACTGCAGAATCTGACAGTAACAGTCCCTCATGAACCTGCAGCTGCCTTCAGTCACCGTGATGGTTAAACATTTAACACAGAGCTGATCTGAACTTCCTCCCTGATGTGAAGTTGCTGGTGTTACAGCAGCTGGGATGATTGAGTAAAACTCTTTGCTCATTCCGGACAGAAATGTGGCCTCTATTTATAGTGAACTCAGTGGAGCATCACAAGGTGGGTTAACTGAATGAGTCTCTTCGCTCACACCGAGCAGGTGAACGGCCGCTTCCCAGTGTGAAGCTATTGGTGTATCTGCAAACACGAAGAAATCTGCAGATGCTGGAATTTCAAGCAACACACGTAAAAGTTGCTGGTGAACGCAGCCGGCCAGGTAACGTCTCTGGGAAGAGGTACAGTCGACGTTTCGGGCCGAGACCCTTCATCATGACTAACTGAAAGAAGGGCTAATAAGAGATTTGGAAGTGGGGGGGCAGGGTGGAGGGGAGATCAGAAATGATAGGAAAAGACAGGAGGGGGAGGGATGGAGCCAAGAGCTGGAGAGGTGATTGGCAAAAGGGATATGAGAGGATCATGGATCTGGATTCAGAGGGACAGAGGGAGAAAAAGGAGAGTGAGAGAAAGAATGTGTGCATAAAAATAAGTAACAGATGGGGTACGAGGGGGAGGTGGGGCCTTAGCGGAAGTTAGACAAGTCGATGTTCATGCCATCAGGTTGGAGGCTACCCAGACGGAATATAAGGTGTTGTTCCTCCAACCTGTGTGTGGCTTCTTCTTGATAGTAGAGGAGACCGTGGATAGACATATCAGAATGGGAATGGGATGTGGAATTAAAATGTGTGGCCACTGGGAGATCTGCTTTCTCTGGGGGCCAGTGGGTAGTTGTTCATTGAAACCGTCTTCCAGTCTGCTTCGGTGGTGCAGGCACGCAGGCTGGTGGTGTTCGTCAGGAACACTACGAAACGGGATGTCACCTTTAAGCGAGAGATGCCTCTGGAACATTTGTTCCCCATGATGGTGATGCATAGCACCCCCGTGAGGCCAGTTGGGAGATTGCTGTTGGGACAAGGGCCTAAGTTGACCGCTGAAAGCTTTTAACTTTGGGGCATCACTTGTCCAGGAAGGTTGGAAGCGGAGGCTGGTGCAGAAGATGATGACGCTGACAGGTGTTTTTTCCACTGACGAGTTTGATGTGGGTTGTTCCAAGAGCATTCACCACACCATACGGGTAACTGAGGATACTCCGTTTAGTGAAAGATCGTGGCGACTGGCTGCTGCAGATGTGGAAGACGTGCGGCAGCATTTGGGCAAGTTGAAGGAGGCTGGGATCATTACAGAGTCCCGAAGACCTTATGCCTCTCCTATCGTAGTGGCCCAGAAGAAGAATGGGAAGGTTGATATGTGTGTGGACTATAGAACACTGAACAGGCGCAGGGTCCTTGATCAGAACACAGACCCCGGGTCGAAGACGCGCTGGCCTGTCTGAGTGGGGCGAAGTGGGTTTGAGGACTGGATATTACCAGATCCCGATGAGTGAGGCCGATAAGGAGAACACAGCCTTCATTTGCCCTCTGGGATTTTACCAGTTCGAAAGGATGCCCCAGGGCATATCGAGGGCCCCTGGCACCTTCTAGAGGGTCATGGAGAAGACAGTGGGAGATAGGAACCTGCTCGAAATGTTAGTATATTTGGTTGACTCAGTATTTGGATCCATCTTGGAAGAACAAGAAGCGAGAATACTGAAGGTGCTCAACCGGCTGAAGCAGGAAGGGTTGAAGCTTTCCCTGGACAAGTGCCAGTTCTGTTAGCTATGTTGGACACATTATCTCGCGGAATGGTGTAGCGAAGGACACGGCTAAGATCGAAGCAGTGACCACCTGGCCAAGGCCCCAGACCGTGAGTGCTCTGCGTTCGTGCCTAGGGTTCTATGGGTACTACCAGAGATTCGTGAAGGGCTACGCCCAGGTGAGTCATCCCTTGAACCAGCCTCTGCGTGGCTACCCTCCCCTGGGACAGAGGGGGGTGGGGGAAGGACGGGAGATGGGAGAATATTTGAACCCGTCAGAGCCCTTCGGACAGAGATGGGATGACAAATGTGAAGCGTCTTTTCTGTTACTGAAGGAGATGCTGACTCAGGCGTCGGTGCTGGCTTTTGCAAACCCCCGATTGTTCTACGTGCTACACACTGACGCCAGTCATGAGGGTTAGGGGCCGTTCTATATCAGGATCAGGGCGCTGGCCTGAGGCCTGTGGCATTTGTCAGCCAGTGTTTGTCACCTTTGGAGAGGAACTATCCCACTCAAAAGTTGGAGTTGCTGGCGTTGAAATGGGCGGTGGTGGATAAACTGGATGCCACAGACCGTCGGTGGCTGGCAGCCTTGTCTGTATATGATTTCAGCCTGAAGTACCGCCCCGGGAGCCGGAATGTCGATACGGATGCTCTGTCCCGACGGAGGCATGAGGAACTGAAGAAGTACGCGGAGTATGAGAGTGTTTCTGCATCCGGGGTGAAGGCGATGGGCCATCTTGCTATCACGGTGCAGGCTGAGGAGAAGGAGAGGCCAGATCGAGCAGTGGACTCATTCGGGGCGTCCAATGATGCCGTGCCCCTAGTTTACAGTGATCTCACTGCTCTGAAGACCACGCAGCTGCCGGAGTTAAACCCTGGGGAAGTGGCCGCTGCTCAGCGAGATGACCCGGGCATTGGCCCTGTCTGGCACGCCGTGGAAGAGGGGGATGTGACACAGGTGGAGAAGACTGAACAGGTTTCAGTGTTTCTGTTATTGAGCGAATAACTACGGTTGAGTTTGAAAAACAAAAATTTATAGCGGGTAAGGTCACTCTCGGACCGACCTCGGTGTTGGCAGCTGGTCCTGCCTGAGAAGTATCGGGAGGTTGTCTTGAAGTCCCTCCATGATGGCTCTGGACATGTGGGGGTGGAAAAGACCTAAGGATTGCCCAAGGACCGGTTTTACTGGCCCCGAATGAGGACGGAGGTCGAAGAGTACTGCTAATCCTGCATACGGCGGAATTCGCTGCCTGGGCAGGCTGTCCCTTTGTCCCACTTGCAGATTGCGGGGCCGTTTGACCTGGTGTGCATGGATTTCGTGGCCATAGAACCCGATGCCAGCAACACGACGAATATCTTGGTCACCACGGTCCAAAACACCAGGTATGCTCAAGCTTTTCCTACCAAGGATCAGGGAGCGACTACAGTGGCGAAAATGCAATGAGAGAATATTTTTCGCCGGCGGATACATAGTGGCCAGGGACGGGACTTTGAGAGTAAACTCATCTATGACTGACTGGGCATGCTCGGGGTTGAGAAATCGAGGACCACGCCCTATCATCCGCAGGGCGGTCCCCAGCCGGAGATGTTTAATCGGGACCCTGGAGATCAGCAAAAAGAACCGCTGGAGTCGACATATTAGGCAAATGGTTCACCGTCACAACTGTACACGGAATGAAGCTACTGGTTACTGCCCCTATTATCTTATGTTTGGGGGCGAAGCCAGGTTGCCCATTGACCTCTGTTTCGGGACTGATGCGGGTGAGGTATCGCCGACGCCTTACTTGAAGTATGTGTCTGATATGAGGAAAGAGCTGAAATGGGCTTACGAGTTAGCCGGGGAGGCGGCCGCCCGGCAGAATTGGGGAAATAAGAGGAGATATGACACGAAAGTAAAGTTCTCCCAACTCCTACCGGGAGAACGAAGCCTCATAAGGAATCTGGGATTAACTGGAAAGCACAAATTGGCTGATCACTGGGCAGCCACGCCCTATGTGGTGGAGAGTCAGATGCCAAATTTACCGGTTTTCCGGGTCCGGCCCGAGGATAGAAAGGGGCCTGTCAAGATTCTCCATCAGAATCACCTTTTGCCCCTGGGGTAAGACGTACAGATAAAACGGGAGCTTGAAGCGGCGGCTGCACCCAGTATCAGGACTCTGCGTCCCCGCAGGGTGGAGGACGTGCCTACCCCGGGAGAGACGGGCCCAGGTCCAGCCCCTGTGCGGGATACTGACTCGGAGGATGATGACTGGGATGGTTGGTACCTTCTGCCGTTCGCTTATACTCCCGTGATCGAGGAAGAGAGTCCTGGCATTTCCCCACTGTGTTAGACGGGGTAAGGGGGGCTAGTGATAGGCAGTCCGTGGTACCGCAGGGCGCTGAAGGAGAGTATGTAGGGTTTGAACCAGAGATAGAGGGTTCCGAGGCGCCGAGGGGTTTGGGTGACCGCTCGGGGGTGGGTTCGCCTCGTAGTTTCAAAAGGTCCCCTATAGTCTCCGAGGCGGAAGAGTCAGAAGCGGGGATACGTAGGTCTCATAGAAGTCGGAACCCCCCGGAGAAGTTGGCCTATGTTGCACCCGGGGAGCAGGGTGTGATCTCTACTGTTTTGGGAAGTTATTTCCCTGCTTTCTGCACGTGGATTGGGCTGTTTGTTTTGCAGGAAGGCGTGGCGAATTATCTGACTGTCATGACGGCATGACTTACTTCGGTGGGGGGAGAATGTAGGGTTCTCAGTAATACTAGATGGACAGTTAACTGTTAATTGCTTATTACCAAAATGACTTCTCGTACTGTTAAATGCTGAGCAAGGTGTTCTCTGTACAGCGTGTTTGGAATATACGTAGTGATAATGGAAATTGTCTTCATTTGCTAGCCAATGCAAGTCATGTTATGTTATCTTGTATATGTGTGCTGAGTTGAGGAGCGCGGGCTTTTTCGGGAGGCGAGCCGACAGGACAGACGTGCGGGGAACGGATAGCGGTTCCAGGGCGGCAGATACCGGACCTCGGGGGTTCGGATGGTGGCCGGAGTCTCGGAAAGACGTTGTGGATGGAATCGGAGGCGTGAGCTCCAAAGTATTAAAATATTATGCGCACAGGACTGATATGTTACTAACGGGGCACATTTTCTTCTAGCTGTTGCCACTAACCCATCACCAAAACTTGCTATAACGTATAAATCTTTACTCGCACTTGGCATATTGTTTGATATTTGTGTCGTGGCTGATCACTGGGTGCCTCACACCGTATCCGCACCAAAGCAATTGCACTGTTGGCGGGGTCGACGGCTATTCGCCCTAGGCAACGGGAGCCAGTTGCGGCAAAGGCCGTTATACCAGCATGTGTCGTGAAATTTGTTAAAGTAGCAGCCGCACTTCAATGCAATACATAACGAATATAATAAATTATAATAATAGCAACAAAGGCATAAGTACATCAATTACAGTTAAAAATCGTGCAAAAAAGAGAAATAAGATATTAAAAAGTGGGTTGTGCTTACGGGTTGAATGCCCATTTACGAATCGGATGACAGAAGGGAGGAAAATTACCTGAATCACCGAGCATGTGTTTTTAGGCTTCTGTAGCTCCTGGATGGTGACAGTGGAAAAATGGCTTGTCCTGGGTGCTGGATGTCCTTAATACCGGACGCTGCCTTTCTGGGACACCGCTCCCTGAAGATGTCCTGGGTACTTTGTTAGGCTGGTACCCAAGATGATGTCGACGAGATTTACAACCGCCTGCAGAGACTTCCGGTCCTGTGCAGTAGCACAGCACCACCACCCCACAACCCCCGACCATCATACCAGACAGCGATGTGGCCTGTCAGAATGCGCGTCACGGTACATCTAAAGAGGATTTTTTTAAACTGCATTTGTACTTGTTCACACATCAAACCTCTTCAAACTCCGAATGAAGTATGGTCTTTTTCTTGTTTTGTTTATAACTGCATGGATATGTTGAGACCAGTTTAGGTCCTCAGAGATCTTAACACCTAGGAACATGACAATGCTCACTCTCTCCACTTCTGATCCCTCTGAGGATTGGAAAGTGCTCCTTTCTCTTACCTTTCCAGAGTCCACAATCAACTCTTTGGTTTTACTGACGTTGAGTGCAAGGTTGTTGCTACGACGCCACTCTTCCAGTTGGGACATCTCGCTCCTGAACGCCCTCTCGTTTCCATGTCAGGTTCTACCAGAAAATGGTTGTGTCATCAGCAAATTTATAGACGGTATTTGAGCATTAAAGATTTTAGAGCAGTGGGCTAATCACGCAACTCTGAGGCGCACCAGTGTTGATCGTCAGCGAGTAGGAGATTTCTTCATCAATCAGCAAATATTGTGGTCTTCCAGTCAGGAATTCGAAGATCCAATTGTAGAAGGAGGTACCGAGGACCAGGTTCTGCAACTTTTCAATCTGGATTGTGAGAGTGATGGTATTACATGCTGAGATATTGTCGATTAACAGCATCTTTGTTGTTTGTGCTGTCCAGGTAGTCAGAGGCCGCGTGAAGAGCCAGTGAAATTGCATCTACCGAAGACGTATTGTGGCGATAGGCAAATTGCAATGGGTCCTTGCTGAGGCAGGGGTTCAGCCTTATTCCTCTGAATTACACAGTACAGTGTTAGAGCCATATAATGCCGCTCATATGACAAGCCTTTCAAAGGCGGAACCATTTTGATTGACCTCCACAATGTCAGCATACCTTTATAAGAAAGGGACACAAAATTGCTCACAATTCTCCAAGTGAATGTCCCTTACTGTTAGACTCTTGTTAAACTCTGTTCGACAGAGCTCAGTTTGAGCACTGTTTACCATTCCCAGGTATTGCGGACACTGACTGCAATACTATGCAATTTTACCGTCGCTTATTATTTGGACTGTGTGAATGTGCACCACTATTATATAAATTCACAGCAAATCTTGCACTACCATCTTATCAGTGTAAACTTGTAAATCTTGCGAATATTGTCATCTTTGACTTATAATTCCTGGAAAGTTTATATTTTGAGGTACTTACTTCTATTCCTTCGTACCTCTCCTCCAATATTTGTGTATCTGAGCACTTGTAATATTAATGTGACATCTGTAAATTCCTTTGGAATCAATAATGCATCGGTAAATCTCTCTACCTATCCTCCATATTTACCACCTTAAAGGTTGCTTTACGTTAAGCTATCTAATCAATTTCTCTTCCCTGCACAACAGCCAGTCCAGCATAACTGATCCCCAAGTGAGCTCAACCACCAGCCGCTCGAAAAAGCCATATCATAGCATACTACAAATGTCTCCTCTTGGAAGCGTTTTTGGAAAATCTGATTTCCCAATCTTTCTATATATTGAAATACCTCATGTCTATCGCAACACTACACTTTTGCCATGCATTTTCTATCTCACACATCTTTGCCACTGTTTGGGGATCTTTACATAACTCCCATCTGGATCATTTTACCCTGCTGTCCCTTAGCCCTACGAATAAAGATACAACATCATCTGACCCTATGTACTCCCTTTCTAATGATTAGATTTCAGTTTTGTAGCAACAGAAGTGCGCTGTGCGCTTTGCTTCCATGCCTTTCCTTTCGATACAATGTGCCTGTCGCTGTCCGGATCGTAAATTCCCTATTTTCTCCTAATCTCCTTTGATAGTGCCAGGGTTCCGATCGTTAGTTTCCCACTTGCTCCTAATTCTCTTTGATGACGGCACACCTGGTTTCCATCAGGACCTGCAGCATAAGAACCCCGGCGTTACAACCAGTAGTTGCCAGATTGTTGGTTTTGCGTGTGTGGTAATTAACGTTTCCCGGACGCTTAAGGCTGTATGTTCTAGGTTTTGCCCAGTATCGAAAATTACCTGTGAAACTGAATCTCTTCGTGCCAGGATCAGTTTTCTAAGTTCAACTCCAGTTCAGAGGTTTACCTGTGAAACCCAGCCTCCCCGCGTCAAAATAAGTCTTTTAAAGTTTTAATTCAGCACCAAGGCTTGCCTGCGTAACTCCATCTCTCCGTGCTAAGAAGAGTTTTGTCAGACGTTTCTCTCTCTACGCTCCGAGTCAAGATAAATTCTGTCCGTCTTCTGCCTTCCTGCTCTCCTTCCTGTTTGCCGTTCACGTCTGCATCCTAACTAAATCTCCGTGCCTGTGTCCTGCGCTTGGGTTCGCCTCATTCGTTGCAACAGAAAGATCTGGCCACTATTGACGTAGCGGACACGAATAACCTGCAACAAGACCTCACCATCCAGAGCTCCCAACTGGGTTTGCATGACCAACTCCTCCGGAAGGTCATGGAGAACATCCGTTCTCCCTGCTGACGTAACGAAGATCGGTGACCAGGTGGACCGTGTATTTTACCCCGTCCACTCCTGGAACTCTGTCTAACCAGCCCAGACAGCCTGTAGTGCCAACACCCTACGTATCAGCAACACCACCACCAAGATAGCCGCACGTACCTGAACCAGAGCACGTGCGGATTTGGGAAAGTGTCGGGACTTCCTGCTGAAGTGCTCCTTGGTGTTATAGCAGCCGTCATCCACGTACCCCACGGATACATCAAAGATTGCTTATATCATGGGGTTGTTGCGGGGAAGTGACTTAGCGTGGGCTACAGCTGTCTGATATAATCAACCGGATATCTGCTCTTTTTTCCACCTTTATCGCGGAAATGAGAAAGATCTTTGACGACTCCGTCCGTGGTACAGATACGGCTAAGCGCCTACTCACACTACGCCAGGGCTTACGCAGCGTTGCCGAATATTCCGTGGCGTTCCGGACGTTAGCGGCCCACAATAAGGCACTCCAAAACGTATTTCGGAACGGTCTCATTGACATGGTGAAAAACAAGTTGGCGGCAAGAGATGACACCGACAGCCCGGATTCCCTGATCTCCCTTTCCACCTGGTTGGACAATCGTCTCCGAGAACGCCATAAAGAACAAACGGGTCCTCCACCACATTTGGCCACTACAGGGCACGCATTTCCGCCTCCCGTCAGAAAAAAAAAAAAACTCTCTGCTGCTGCTTCTAGTAGAGATAGTGACCATATTCATCCTGTCTCGGGGAAAGTGTGGCCTCTCCAGAGTTGTCAAATGCTACCTGGTTGCCATGGCCGTGGCGGATCTGCTGGTTCTTATCCTGGATCTGATACTGAGCAAGGTTTCACTTACGTACATGTCAATCGGCGCTTTCTTCCGCTCAATGACCACGGTGTAATATCCACGCTGCTCTGATTTACACCGTCACCGACTGTTCGGTCTGGTTCACCGTCACGTTCACCTTTGATCGATTTGTCGCCATTTATTGCCAGAAACTGAAAACAAAATATTGCACCGGGAAAACTGTGGCCGTGGTTTTGGGGACAGTGACTGTGAGCAGCTGTTTAAAGAATATTTATTGGTGTTTTCGGCTCTCAGAGAACTGCACGTGGACAATCAACCCATTCATTTGTTCACAGAGAGTTCTTGTTTTCAGTTTCATAACTCAAATTGACCTATTTTATTACTTCCTCGACCCTGTATTGACATTTGTGCTGGTTCTAGTAACGAACGGTTTCACCGCCAGGCACGTCTTAGTCACCAGCAGAGCTCGCAGGAGACTCAGGGTTCCCGGCAATGGACAGAATACCAGAGACCCGGAGATGGAGAAACGCAGGAAATGCCTCGTTTTATTGCTGATCACTTCGGGGAATTTTATTGTGCTATGGGCACCTTTCACCGTTTATTCTGCGTGGTATCGGCTGAATGATTTTATCAACCCTGTGCGTCCGCCTGAATCGCTGCGAGAGCTGGGCATCATTCTGCAGCTTCTGAGCTGTTGTACAAACACGACCCTTTACGCCGTTACACAGACCAAGTTCAGGGAGCAGCTACAGAATATGGTAAATTCTGCGCTTGCTGTCATTGTTGTGAGGAAGTCGTGAATTAGCGGTTTCTCCGGTCTGACCCAATTTACGTCCCATACATTGCGGTTACTTTCTGTTCCTCTGGGTCCGGCGCTATCCTTCTTCCACTCACACCTCCGCGGCAATTACATAGAAGGTTCCCTTACATAGCCGCAGTGCTCTATCCTCATTCGCCGGCCTATCTTCCCATCACTGCCCTACAGATGTTAGTGAATTTTGCTCCATGGTTCCACGTGCATTCTTTCTGGCCGCCCGGATACTTTGATTCACCTGCAAGGCCATACTCCTCCGAGGGCGTCTGTGTTCCCGAAACAACCCGTTCACCCCCTACAGAGACGACTGAATTGGTGCCGCGAGTCCATTGACGACTCAATTGGAGATGCTTCCTGCAGCCTCGCTGATCTCGTCATTTTCATCTACGTTGCCTACAATTTCCCACATGGACCTCAGATTAGATTGTTTCCATTCTGACATCTTTCTCATCTACCGATCTTTCTGTCCCAAATTCCAGAGACAGATTATCTAACGAAATATTTTACAAAGCCAAGCTACTGTCTGTCACAGTTATCTTGACGATACCTCCTGCCGCACGGATACTGGCAAAAGTGTTATTCCATTCTATCATTTGCATAGATGAGACTTTCCTCTCAAGTCATTTTACAGTAAATGGAGATTCTCTTTCACCACGATCGAAGGTGCCATCACCACTCCCTGTCGCATTTCACGCAGGTAAAACACTCCATCCCTCCCAAAATAACAGAAGTGATGGGGTCTCCTGGTCCTCAGGTAACACGCAATGAGCCTTCGCATGCAAGATAGCTTCTATAACTTCCACCATCTCCATAGCGACTCTATCACCCGGCAAGACTTTCCCTCCCCCATCTCCGGTTTCCAAAGATCGCTTTCTGCGCGACTCTATTGTTTACTCGTCGTTGCCCACAAGTCCCCCCTATTACTGTCACCATACTCCAGACATTATTTCCACACGGACACTGGTTATTCAAGCACAACGGAGACCACAATGGTAACATACTTCATTTCCAGATGACGGCGTGACGCAGTGCGCGCGACCGCTCCGAATTGATATCCTATTTGTGAAGTAGGATGCCGTGCACAATCCTGATTTGATGGAGACAGTTGTGAAAAGCACGGAGGAACATCTGGAGAAACTTCTGAAATGCCTGCTTCGCTGCCGATGCTACTGTGCGATCGAGAGTCTCCGAGGGGAAGGCCCCAAATCCTCGGCTTTGCCTATTGCCTGTTGTCTGTTGCTGAGGCCGGGATCGAAGCGCTCGGTAGAGATGGTGCTCGGTGCTTGGTGTCGGAGTGCTGGTCGGCGGCTCGAAGTTTTCGGACGGACTCGGAGTCGGACTGTGGTCGGGTGCTTCCAGGATGCTGCATCGGCAAGTTTGCAGCGCTGGAAGCTCTTGGCATGAAGGGTTTTCTTCCTTCAACCGTCTGCCTGAGATGATGGGACTTTCGAGAGACTTTATTTTTACCGGGTCCGTGGTCAGTTCTTCTATCAAATTACGGTATTGTTTGCACTGTTGTAACTGTATGTTGTAATTATGTGGTTTTCGTCAGTTTTTAGTCTTGGTCTGTCTTGTGTTTCTGTGATATCACACTGGAGGAACAAATTGTATCATTTCTTAATGCATGCATTACTAAATCACAATAAAAGAGGACTTCGTGTCCTCATAATCTAATCTAATCCAAGCTACAATCGACAAAACCCATTGACAGTAATGATGACGTTTCCAATCCCTGTCAGACCAAAATACTACCGATGCCGCGGACAGAATTGTCCGGGAAGTTGTTATGAGCTTGATAATCTAGAGATCTGAGGAGAGATATTTACGGATATGACAGAGGAATACAGAAGCATTCAGCATTAACTTTTATATTCTATTCGCTATAATATCGGGAATGGCACAGTCCGTTGACTGAAAAACTCGCTGTATTATTATTAGTCTTCAAAATATTTACACTTGGAGGGATCGAATGTGATGGAGTGGTTTCCCGACACGTAGTTATGTCCATCATTGGTGACATTTTTCTCACGTGAATCTCAGGTTCATTTTTGTGTGCAATCCGTTTGAAAATAAAAGCGGAACTTAGTGTCAAAGTCGGCAAACATTGTGCGCCAAATGGTCTGTTCAGTGCTGTATATAGTATTCCCCGGTCTATCAAATTTTCCCCAACATTCACAATTTCAGAAACGCCATGCACCACCTAATGTGCTACTATAATGAAGAGACTACTGAACGTTTGTTGCCATGATAGATCACGTAGCATTGAAGTACTTGTAATGTGACAGGAAATTTACTCGCACGTATGCAGAACATTATATACTTAGCAACTCTGATTTTGGGATTATTGGGGAGAGTGTTGGTTTCACTTATGAATCCTGACATCTGGAGCTTCCGCCACACTGCTGCTGTCTTCCACGGTGAAAACTGATGCAAAATGTTACAGCGCGTCCGCCATTTCATTGTTCCCCATTACTATGTGTCCAGCATCGTTTTCCAGCTGTCCGATGTCCAGTCTGGTCACTCTCTTTCACCTTATATATCTAAAAAAATGTGGGTACCGTCTTTAATATTGTTGGCTAACGTTATTTTGCATTCCTTCGATGCCTTCTTATTGACATTTTAGTTGCCTTCTGTTGAATGTTTAAAAACGTCCCAATCATCTAACCCCACTAATTCTTGCTCTTTTATGTGCCTAATTTTTGGATATTAAGTTGTTTTTCTCTTCTCTTGTTCGACACAGTTTGTCATTTTTTTCTTTACAATACCGCTTCTCTTGTGACGCACGAATCCTGTGCCTTCTAAATCCTTTCCGTAATTGCAGGCACTGCTGCTCTGTCGCCATGTCTGCTCGTGTCTTTTTCCCCCAATCAATTCTGGCCAATTCCTCTCTCATGCTTCTGTAATTTCATTTACTCCATTGAAGTTCT
Organism: Mobula birostris; assembly: GCF_030028105.1. Lineage (NCBI taxonomy): Eukaryota > Metazoa > Chordata > Chondrichthyes > Myliobatiformes > Myliobatidae > Mobula > Mobula birostris. The sequence continues at coordinate 85,126,147 of NC_092382.1, forward strand.
GATACATCTGACATTCGCTTTTCCTTCTCAAATTTCAGGATGAATTCGATCATAGATCTATCTACAATGAATTAACACCACCTGATCCTGTGGGACCTCTTTTAAATGATTTGCTTTAATCTTGCAGAACAGAGCAAAGCCGCCCCCTCTAGCTTCCTGCCTGTCCCTTGCTACAAGGTGTATCCTTGATATTAATCTCCAAGCTATAAACTTCTTTCAACTATGATTCCGTTTTGCATATGCATGTATGACAATGAGTAACTGTGCTACAAGTTCCTCTACCATATCCAGTGTACTGCGTGCATTCAATATCACACCAACATTCCTGTATTCAGACACTTCGATTTTTCCCGCTTTGATGTTGCAACTCGTCCTCCTAACTGCAATTTTGTCCTTTCAGCGGCCTTTCCTTTCAAGGAGTCTCTCTATACATTGCCTCTGCTTGTAAACCAACGACTGCATCTTCAACACCATCTTGCAGGTTCCCATTTCTGTAACAAATTAATTTAAACCCACCCGAGCAACTTAGGCCAACCTGCCCGCTAGGATATTGGATCCTTCGGGTTCAGTTGTAACCCATCCCTCCGGTACCGGTCGTACCCTCCCCAGAATCTCAACCACAGTCTCAACAACTAACTCATTCATAACATTAATGCCAATGACCAAAAAGCCAACAAATCGTCCCTGTAACTGAGGACCCGAGGCATGACTTACACTCTTCAGAGCCTGGTGCTAGTGGTCGCATGACCGGAGGTCCTGTGATGTACGTTAGCTGCAAATACGGCCATACTCTACCAAGTCCCAAGACTGCATGTCCCCCTGATCTGTCGGGCGGAGGGAGAAGCAGAGTAATTGTTTAAGTAGGTGGGCGAACCATGCTCAAGAGTAACCTGCAAACTGGCAGAGGGAAGGAGCCGCGTACATCTCTTTTATTTGGTCTATCTGCACAAAAATAATTCCGAACAATTTTCAGTGGATTAGTGGATAAAGAGCATCACGTATGAAAAGAGATGCAGCTTGTGTTCAGAGGTGCAGGTAACAGAACTCACCGGGGAACCGAAAAATACCAAGTCTACATCGCTTTCAGCTTTATACAGCTGCTTCTTTATTTCTGGTCTCCCATACTGGCAATAACATTGTGAATATAATTATTAAAATATCCTGTATGCACGTAAACATACGTTTCACATGTTTAAACGCGTCAACATATTGCAAAGAGTGCTGCAAATAAATGTTGGGGTTTGTACTGTGCCAGCCAGGCAGTGTACAACAACAAAGAGAATTATTGCACATCACAAATCAGATTAACTGCAGTCAGAAATAGATGTAGTTCAGTACATGTAGAAATATGGAATGAGCCATATGCTGGTATAAAATGAGAGTACGACATGTTATTACTAAGTATTGTGCAATAATTTGAAATGTTTACTGCAATGGGAGTCAATATTCTATGGAGAAGGACTCTGCAGATGGGGACGGATGTAAAACACAGCCTTGATAAATTTGGCCGAAGTCTCCACTAAACGCGGTCAGATTCATCTCTCCGACCTCCAGGAGATCCACTCCCTGCATTGGAAATGCAGAACAGCAGGCACGATGCCGACACATTGAGTGTAATGCTGGAGCGTCAGAACCGCTACGGGCTGTTGTATTCAATACGCAGAATGGATTGCACTTTCAAAGCACGTCACTGAACACCCTGGTGTTGTCATTGCTTCTCTGGAACTCAGCTCAGCTGACTGGATGATCTCACTGCAGGCCAAGCTGCCGCGTCATTACTACCGTTGACCATGATGATAATGTTGTTGTCTCTGTGGCCTTAACACTGACAGTACTGGTTATGTAACAGCGTGTCCTGGTCATTGTCAGGGCACCCATATTTTAAATTCCTCCACTTTGCGTGGAATCCAAGTTGAGAATTATCAAGTGAGAGCTCCCTGCAGTCAGATGATCGCGATTATATTGATCAAAGGCGTCAATAGATGCTCTACATTACTGCTCCATCTACTGTCCTGTAGATTCAGCGCTAATCTCAGGTGCAGGATCAGCCCCCAGCCCGAACATCGGCTTTTATCTTAAACGTGCAGCCCATATGTCGTTATTATAGTGCCAATAGATTGCAAATTATTAAACTGCATCTGGCCTGGAATCTATATAGGTAAGCCACCGCACACCTGATTGCCAATTCTATGAAACAGACACCAACAGAAATAACTTGTGTTATAGCTCGGACGACGGAGCGAAGCGATTGAGCAAAGCAGTAATGCAACTTGGTGGAAAACATGTTGCTAATTTCAGCTTTAGCTTCTGTGCAGTCAATGTTTCAAACTCCGCGTGTGTAGTATAGACTTACGCACAAGATAAGTCATAATCAATATCTTCTTCATTGCATCTGGTGGTGAAATACTCAAAACCGGACAGCTTTCTCACCCGATGAGACGGGAGAGTATTTCGACAATAGAACTGTGTAAAGGGATTGGTAATACAGAAGGATCTGAGGAAAAACTCTTCCAAACATATGTCAGAGGAATCTCAAATGTTCTGAATAAGGTGATTCGTGTTAGAGTGTAAACTCAAAACATTTACAAGTGTAATATTGCACAGTAGATAGAGAAAGTTGTCAGATCTGAAGGAGAAAAATCGTTTGCACTTCTGGAACGTGACGGCTATCAGAGGCATAGTTTATTCCTGAAATGGACCCGAGTAGTAATAAATGGAGCAGCCGCGAATCTTAGAAGCGAATCACAGAGTGTACAAAATCAGAACCGGAATGAGGTTGAATATCACTGGCATATGTCGTGAAACGTGCCGATATGCGTTGCAATACATAATAATAAAATCTGTAAATCACAGTTGGAAGATAATATGTAAAAAAAATCTAAATTTAATTAGTGAAATAAGAGGACAACATGTTGTGTGGGAGTATTGTTGGGTTCAATGCCCTTTCAGAATCCTGATTGCTGAGGGAAATATGCTATTCCTTGTTATCGTTGCAGATCCAGACACATCTCTGACCAGACTGACAGAGTCACGACTGATCAAATCCACATCCCTGACCACAGTGATAATCTCACTGCATATCCAGTCCCATCACTCTCCGCAAGGATAACTAAGCTGCTTGCTCAATCTCATTATGTTCCACACTAGTAATGTCGCTGCTACTCCAACACCGTCACTGGCAGTGCGAAGCTCTGTCTTTAAACACGTCACTCAGCAGAACTATTCGACTAAAGATGATGTCCAATTATCAGTGATCCCATTGTCACGGGTTACGAAAGGCAAATATGAAAATATTCATAATATATTCGATTGTCAATGGCCGCTCACATGCAGGCAAATATAACAGCTGTTTGAGCAAGATACAAAACTGCAGAGTCAGTGGCTCAGGATTGGTATCATTGATGGGAGACCTAGATATATTTTTTTACACTAGAATATCAGTAAACACATGCTGTTGGGGAATAACGCTCGCTGTGTTTTATCGTTATCATCACATCAGACGTGGTTACACTCCGAGCACAGCAGGGAAAACGAGTGTTTATCGCACAGGGTTACACATCTGTAAAAAGAATTTGTTGAAATGTGTGATTTATATGCACAAATCTAAATCTGATCACTGCTCAGTTGATTAGCAGATAAAGAACTATGTGCCGCTTGTATTTAGTGGCTGGACGTAATGGTGCCGACAAAAGAAATCTAAGAATACCTTTACTTCGACACCTGCTGTGCACAACTGTGCTTGCCTGATGTTTTGTGTGACGAAGAAATAAGTTTTATTGCAACGTGTACGCTTTTAATCAAAAGCTTACCGCTTTGAACACCATTCTGTCAAATTTATTGCGGTGACCATTGTGAATAAACGTGCCCGTTCTGCTGTTTCTACATTTCTAAGCTTTAAGAGGAGCTCATTGCAAACCACAACAGAGATTAATAACAGTCAAGAAGAGACGTGTTTCACTAGTTCTCATTCGATCTTTGCAGTTTCACAAATATGCCATGACATTCTTCAGGGAAATGAAAATAACACCAGTTTCCAAAGATTTTCAAATAATATATGAAGGCAGATACTGTTAAAGAACAGGAAACATTGCATGAAGGCACATAAAAGGGAGAAACATAATAAAGTAAACCGAATAACCGATTTAGAGCACTGGTGTCTTTTGTTTTTTTGTGTGATTTTCAATGGAGGGTAAATTGTACAAACGTACAGCGTCACCTTTGCTTGCCAATAAATACAAAGTCATTTCATAGAAAGGTGCTGATGCTCCTGGATTTAAGTGTTCTCTGTCACATCGACTCTTTTCACCCAGCGGAATTGCATCAGCTGCCGGAGAGTGATAATGCATGTATGAATGCGTCCTGGCCTCTTGTGTGGGATACGGGAATGGACAGTAAGGACTTTTTTTTTTCCTTGCTTCTTTCTGATTTAACAGCATTAAGAATTCGCAGTAAAGTGAGACAGAGTACACATGTTGAAGATTATTAATCTACTACTATATCAGGATGACATGAGAAATACTAATCAGCCACTTGTAGAGGCACAGTAAGACTGTGTGCAATGAATACTTAGCGGCCACTCGGTGATCTGATCCACACTGTGCTGGAGGGAACCCAGTTGCCGACAGTTAATTCCATCATTCTCTGACTCTGTTTCTGACTTTCTCTCCCTCACCTTCTGTCTTCCTCCTCTCCACATGTCTGCCGCTCTTGTCTACTCGCCACTCCCGGCTACAAAGGGAACCCCTTTTCGAGAAAGGCTGATAGTCTTTCTCTCTTATAAAAATTAACACGTCCTAAGCTAATGCGCTGTTTCAGAACCGCTGTTTTGCATTTCTTATTTTACACACACCAAGGAAGAATCACATGTGATTTTTGACTTATTTACCTCATTCCTTACACGGGATTTTAAAACAAAATACATACATTTGTTTATGATTTAAGGACCATTTTTTCAACTTAATATTCAGCTAAGTCGACTGAAATATCGAAAAGACCTTGAGACATCCCCAGATCCATCTGTACTCAAACTCGCCGTGAACATCTCCAAATGTCTGTGCACCTTCAAATACGAGTGCGTTCCCGTAAGGACGATTGTTTATCCTGGAGCGAGAATCATTTCGATCTTTTTCACAAGATGGCTGAATCCACATTGAAAATAGCAAGAACAAAGTTCGCTGTTGAAGTGCATTATTTATTAAAGTATCTCTAAACGAAACAACCTTGATATTTGTCATTAACCCAAATCCACCAAGACCCACAAATCGAGATGCACTCACAAATACGGATGGACACCCATATCGCTGCTCACTGCGAACCCGCCAACACCCTCCAGATACACATCAGCTTATCCCGGAGGAGGAATAATTTCAAATAGTCCACTCAGTAGCAACCTCCATCTTAAAAAATCATAGTAACAGCAGAGAAGAACATTAAATGTGTATTTATTAATGAAGTACCTATCAATGAAACAACCTTGAGATTCGTTACAACTCAAAATCGACCGACATCCCCAAATCTGTAAGCACCCTCAGACCGTATGCACCACCAACCCAGCTGACACCCACGTACGCACATTTTATTTTCAAAGAAGAATCATTTTAACAAGATGGGATTGCACAGGCAAGTGGGGCTGCATGTCTTCATAATCTAATAAATTGGGAGGTGAATCGACGCAGGATGGCTGAAAGTGAATGAAAGAAAGACAAGCATCAGATGCAATGTTATATATGTGTGAAAAAGAGAGAGAGAGAGGGAGAGAGAGTCAGACCGACATATTGACAATGGCACAGGCTGCAACGGCCACTTCACAGAACCACATGACATTTACCTCTCCCTCACTGACCGAGTTTCTTTCTCGTACCCACAGGAAAAAACAAACTGCAATCAACTACGATATTCCCTCCTGTCGAGGCACCAGATCAGCCGCTCCTGTCTGACACACAAGATATGTTACAGAGCACAGAGACACCGACAGCTCATCAGTTCCACAGTTTCAGACAGCAGAGATATTCAGATTCAGTCCCACACTGAACCCAAGACCCCGACACAGGTCACCAATACAACGGTAACACTGAACCACAGATGGGTAATATTCCCATTGTATTCTGTACCAGTATCTTACAGGTAGAGACACAGACCAAGTCCCCAAATACTCACTGGGGCTGGCAGAGTCAGTGTGGATTCAGGGTTGGACAAACAGAATTGAGAACTGATGAATGTGCTATTGGAAGAACCGAAGAAAGGATCGGATAAGCACATGGGGTTCGGGACACTATGCCTGTGTGAGAATTAGTCAGCAGGTGAAGGTCAGATAGAGGAAGTAAATGGAACACGTTCAACATTTAGGTGACTCAGGGTTTGTGGCTGAGACCCCAGCTGTTCATAGTCTACATTGGCGATTTGGATGTGAGGACCAACTTTATTATATCCCTGTTGGCTGTTGTACAGAGCTGAAAGGCAAGGTTTGAGAAGGACGCAGCGAGAGTTTGGGGATGCAGACAGAAGTGACGGAGTGAAGATGTGGCAGACAGACAGAATATGGGGGAATGCGAGGCCATTCATTCCCAGAGGAACAAACTAGAAAATCCACATTTACATGGGGACAGAGTGACCGGTTCATAGGGACCCGACAGTCCTTGTCAACAAATCACTAATAGTTAACGTTCACGTATCGCAAATAATTAGGGAGCCAAATGATATTCTGTGCCGTGATACAGGAGGATTGGAGAAGAGGTATAGAGATGTCTGACTGGGAGGGGTCCTACAGGGTGTGGTCAGAATGTACGTTGAATATTAGTTCCAGGTTTTGCCGCATTTCCTTGGGAAAGTTATCCCTATTGAAGAGAGGGTGCGGAGACTATTCCTCACACTGACAGGTCTCGTTCCTGGGAGGACACACTTGCTGCGTGCGAGGAGACTGAGTCTGTATTCTCCGGAATTGTGAGGAGAATTGCTGGCTTATTTCAGGTCATTCAGACCAATTGCAGGGAGAATGTTTCCCCTGAATGATAATTTTAATACCATGTGTCACAGTCCCAGAATGAAGGAATGGATATTCAGGAAGGAGTGGAAAACAAATGTCCTTAATCAGTGATTCTTTCTCCAGTTAAAACATACAACAGTGCAGGAAAGGAGAAGGCTATTTGGTCTGTGATGTTGGGCTGATGTAATTAAGCCTCATTAAACTAATCCCTCTGCCTGAATGCACATTGAATATTATTTCCAGGTCTAGTCACAGTTCCTCACACTGACTTGACTGCTTCAAGAGATAGCAAGCTGTCTGTGTGAGGGGAGAGTGAATGAGCTAGGCCTGTATTTTCTGGAATTGTGAGGAGAATTGATGGATTCTTCCAGATAATTTGGACCGATGGCTGGGAGGATGTTTCCCCTGAATGAGAATTCTATTACCATCGGTCACAGACTCAGAATGAAGGAACTGATATTCACGATGAAGTGGAAAATAAATTTCCCTCATCAGTGATTATTTCTCCAGTTAGACATTGTAGGACAGGAAGAGACAATTCAGTCTGTGATGTTGGGTTGATATGATTTAGCCGATGATGCCTAATTATACTAATCACCCTGCCTGCGTGTTGTCTATATCCATCCTTTCTCTGTGTGTTTGTTTGTCTATCACAGAATCTGAAACACACCACTGCCTTCACTACCAAGCTAGAAATACATTCCAGAAACCGCAACTCTCAGCTTTGTTTTATATTAAACATTTCTCCGCAGACCTCCTTTGAACATTTTCCTCTCTCACCTTAACTGTGTGTCCTCTGTTATACGGTATTTTGATATTGTGAGAAAGATCACAGTTGCCTACCGCATTTATGACTCTTATAGGCCTCTCTATCTCCCCTTGGTAGCTGCCATTCTGGAAAGAATAACACAAGTTCTTGCAAATCCTCCTTATAGATCTCCTCCCTATAAACCTCTTCTTTCCCCTCTCCAAAGCCTTGGCCTCCTTCTTGTAATGGGGTGACTGCAAACTCCAGATGCAACCTAACCAGAGATTGATAAAGCTGTAACATCACTTCCTTTTCTGACAATAATGATCCTCTCAGTTCTCCCCTTGGCTCCCACCACTCCGGAAAGAACAATCCAACTTTGTGCAACTCCACCTTCTAGATCTCCTCCTAAAGGTCCTCCTTACAACCTCTTCTATGCCTTTTCCAAATCCTCGGCATTCATCTGATATGGAGCGACCGAAACTAAATGCAATACCCCACGTGTAATCTGACCAGAGTTCTATAGAAAACCAGAGTTTTCCGGTCAAGAGGAACCTACGGGTGGGCTGAGTCTGCGATGTCCCGACAAGCAATAGGTGGGAGAACTGCTGGAGGATGTTTGTTCTGCACCCGGACAGGTGGATACAGTGATCAGCCGAAGTGAACGGCCACTGCACTTCCTCCCTCGAACACAAGGAGCTGGACTCCCGTCGTGGACTGAGAGGTTCATACACAGAGCCAGACGTAAGATCACCCACCTCCCCACCACAGGCCGTGGAGACATCTGTGGGACCACATCGCGATTTCCTCCCCCTATCCAGACAGGTAAATGTGGCAGCCCACGCCCCTGTAGCCACGTCCACCTTGACCTTGGTGGAAAGCATCCTGATATCATGGCTTGGTACAGCAAATACTCCTCCTGTGACTGTGAGAAACTGCAGAGGGTTACGACCACATCTCAGTACGTCACGGAAACCAACCTCCCCTCCGTGGACTCTGTCTTCACTTCCCACTGCCTTGTAGAGCAGCCAGTATAATCACTCACCCCGGACATCCTGTCTCCCCTCTAACCGGACAGAAGATACCAAAGCCTGAAAGCTCACACTGCCAGGCTCATGGACAGTCTGTTATAAGGACAATGATTATGTTTTATAATATCCTTATGCGATAAGAATATCCCTACTATAACTAGATGGACTCGACCTCAATGTACTGGATTAGCATCTTGCACCTTATTGTCCATCTGGCCAGTGATGTAGTGGCATCCGCACTGGACTTCGGGGGAGGAATGATCCTGGATTAGAATCCAACCATCTTCTTCCAAAACAGACACAAATGCTGGAGAAACGCTCTCTCGGTCGACATCTCTCATAGGACACAAATATATATATATATATTTTTTACTTCTTTTATGTCTGTTTTTTTTATCTTTAATGTGTTTCTGGGACAGGTAAATGCTGCGATTTACAGCCTGGAGATGGTTTGAGTGATCCAGCGCTTTGCTGGCTCCGAGAAGATTCTGTGACAGGAGCGCGCACTCGGACAACCTCGATGAGAAGAAACTTTGAGTCGTGGCGGGAATCGCTGTTCGACTCCGTATTGCCGTTTAACGAGTTGCCGTCCGATGCGCCACAATATCGTTATTGTTTAACTGCACTGCACTTTATTTCTTTATCTGAGGCAGTTATACTCGATTCTGCGTTCTGTTATTGATTTACCTTGTTCTACCGCAGTGCACAGTGTAGTGTTCTGATTGTTGTGTACGGTACTCAAGACAAGACTGTCACTGTCCCTCGGTACAGGTGTCAACAATAAACCAATCTTGCAAGGTACATCAAGGCGCATTGATCTTCTTGTCTGCCATTGCTGGTTTATTCCAGATTATTTAGAAGCTCGGGATTAATAGACTGTTATCCGCTACCCTCCCAGGTGCTTAAGCACATGTATCCCACTGCCTCACTGCCAGGACTGTGAGTGGTGACAGGAGTGGCTGACGAAACAAAGATCCTTCCTACAACACCTGAGCCTGAACCCCTAAACTTGAACCCCACAAGGGTAGTACACACGCTTCTTCCTGATGTGCTCCTTCCCTTCTCTAGTCTGCAGGTCACCCTTGGACAACGAGTAGCAGATGCTTAACCTACCCGACCCCTTCCACCATGGGAGCATATCCCCAAAAAAGGGAGACAGCATGGTCTCCGTCGTCCATCCATCCTGATTGGTTCATCCTCATTCAATCAGTTTTCTGGTGCCCCATCTTATTTACAATCAAATTCCAGACTTACTACCCCATTAAACATTTAATGACCATGCAGGAAGAGTTCAGTTTGATTTTAGAATAGGTTAAAAGTGAACAAAGGTATGCAAGTCAACAAAATGGTGAAGGCCTGTTTTTATTGACACGCCTGTCATTATTGGTTGGAGAAGGTCAACAGCAGCTCCATGAAACATTCCGGTTTCCACTTGGAATACAGTTGTGCAATTCCGATCTTCCTAAGGTGACTTTCAAAATGTACAGGTAAGATTTACCGGGATGCTGCCTGTCCCAAGGTTTATAAACAGAGTTTAGAGTTTCAACAATCATGGGCTTTTATTGGAATGCTCGGGGCTGAGAGGAATCTTGATAGAACTTGATAAAATTATGGAGAAATTATCATGTAGACCGGGGTTGCCAACTTTTTTTTTCTTAACAGCCAAAACCATTAACCAAGGAGTTCGTGATCATGCAGGGGATGGGAGGGAGAGTTCAAGAAGAGTTGGGCAAGTTTTTCTGTCGATTTTCCCCAGTAATCAATATCATCCTGTAACCCAAGACTATCCTACCGATGGACATGGCCACCATATATTATGTTATCTGCAATCTGTTTAGATTGGTTCCCATTGTCATAAAGTTATCTGGAAACATTTGTGCATTATTCTGTGTCTTTACTACATTGACTTTCACAAAGTAGATAAATAAGCATAATGTCACACTGAAGTAAAATGGGAACATATGCCTTGTATCAACAGATGCAGAAACAATTACTGAAACAGATAAGAATGTCATGAATGCATCTGTCCTTGCATTCCATCATTGACAACTTACTGGCCTTTGCAGAATGGAAACACTTGAACAAAAAATGCTACAAAAAGTAAAGGATACAGTCTAATCAGTCAGCGATAGAGGCCTCCCAGCTATTCTGCACATCTACATGAAGTGCTATGGCAGGAAAGCTGCCGCTGTCAACAGGAACACCTAACATCAAGGACAGGTTCAGAAACAGTTACCACCCTTCAACCATCAGGCTCTTGCACCAAAGGGGATAACTTTACTCAACTTCACCTCCTCCATCAGTGAAATGTTTCCTGAACCAATTGTTACATTTTCAAGAGCTCTTCATCTCATGTTTTCAATATTCAGTACGTTTTTATTTATTATGATCATCTCTTCATTTTGTATTTACACAGTTTGTTGTCTTCTGCACTCTGGTGAACACCTTAGTTGGGCGGTCTTTCATTGATTTGGTTATGATTGTTATTCTATTGATATGCAAGAAAGTAAATCTCAGGATTGTTTATGGTAACATATATGTGGTTTAATAATAGAATTTACTTTAAAATTGGAAAAAAAATAACTTGTTTATCAAAAAGATGTAGGAAATGCAGAAGAAAGACTGCATGGATAATTATGCATTTTTTACTTAGATTACCCCACTGTCCCAGATTCCTCACCACCATCCCCACCCCATCAATACATTGAATGGAATAATACATGCATGACCATAATCCAGTATCTTCTGTATCAACTCTTTTCCATCTTCCTGCTTTCTCTGTTCCGTTTATCTTCTGCACTTAGACAGGACGTACTTACAGGGTGTCTGCTCTATCAGCATCTCACGTATCTGTCTGTGGATCAGGGCAATTGATGATGAGAAATGGGTGAAGAAACATGGTTAATTTGCACTCGTAGGCTCATGACCCCCAGCCAGACAGCAGAGAGCTTTCCTCCACTCACCATCATCCACAGAAATCCATCACTTAACACCAAGAGAATCCCCTTCCTTCACACCAAGACCCACATCCCCAAAACACTGCGAGACTTAATTGCTTCCAAATCAGATTATTCATGTTCCTCATTAATCACCAACCAACTTTTCCCTCACCAGAGCAAATCACCTTCCAAAACACTAGAGAACACCCCTCCCTCACGGTTCATGGAAATCTCCCTGTGTGTACACCAGGGGAATCAACTTCCACATCACACCAAGGAATCCTGTTTTCCAAACCTGTGAAGATCCCTCACTCTGCATACAAGACTATCCTTTCCTCTGTAATCAGACACAAATCTTTGTTGGAACAAACCAACTCACACAAGTAGTACCTAAAATAATTCACTAAATTAATCACAATCTGTCAGTGCAGGGATTACACTCGTGTGACGTAATGGCTTGTTCAAAATCTTTATTTTTAAATCTGTTGAAATCTGTCACTTTGGAGTGGCTAAGTGGTATTTCAAATCACAGACTTAATATTTTGTTCATAGAGATCGTCTGTGGTGTCTGGGGTCAAATCACTGGATGGACAAAATGTCTGAAATGTGGGTTAGGTACGGAACTGTGCAGAAAATATTGTACACGGTCATTGCCGTCACTGGAGTTCCTGGTGAGTGAGCAGAGCAAGTCATGTTTGGGGTGTCCGTGTGTTAGATGGAGCAAACCTGTTTATAATAATTTTAAAAACTAGATGTAATTTAACTCCTTCTTACGGAATATGTATTCCAATTTCCCTTGACTCGGGAGAAAACAGATCTCCATCTCAAACCAATTATTCAGAAAAAAAAACAAGGGAGTATTTCCTACTCCCTCAATATAGCATATTCCATAAACCCCGTCCCCAGAAAAAAAAAAAACAAGGGAGTATTTCCTACTCCCTTAATATAGGATATTCCATAAGCCCCTCCAGACAGGTAAATTAATTTTCCTACATCAGACTGCCTTTCTCATTGCAATGTATTCTCGTCTCTCAAATAGAGCCACACTTGTCTTCCCCATACCTTCCTGTTTCCTTTATACTTCCAACAAAGGTTCTTTGAGATGAAGCATTAAGTCTGGTTGTCCTTCCCAGTGCTGCCTGTTCTGAAGGGTGTTTCCAGTTTTAGATTGTGTGCATTCTCACCCATCTTTCTACACCACAGGAAATCCAAAATTCAAAAGAGTTGGATTCCCATCAATAGCCCACCCATAACTGCATATTGCATTTGCAAATCCAGTAGAACTGTAATTTCCTTTACACAAATTGGGAGATAATTGTCCCTCCAAAATTGAAGGAAACACTTCAACTAGTACACAGATAACCTCTTACTCTGCAAATCAGAGGAACCTAATCTGCTCAAAGTGAAGGGAAAACCATGCCATCACAGATACATTAACAGCGGGAAGCAGCCGTTCACCTGCTCCATGTGTGTGAAGAGGCTCATTCAGTTAACCCACCTTGTGATGCTCCGGTGAATTCACAATAAATAGAGGCCACATTTCTGTCCGGAGTGAACAAAGAGTTTTACTCAATCATCCCAGCTGCTGCAACAGCAGCAACTTCACATCAGGGAGGAAGTTCAAATCAGCTCTATGTCAAATGTTTAACCATCACGGTGACTGAAGGCAGCTGCAGGTTCATGAGGAACTGTTACTGTCAGATTCTGCAGTTCTTGCGGCTGCTCATCACACCCAGGACTGAACCCTGGTCACTGAGCATTGGAGGAGTCCATTCTGCTGATGTTAGCCTTAAACTAGACTGGTGTTTAATATTGTGGATCTGTGAAAGATAAATCAGTTCTGTATTCACTCCCGTGTCTCAGGTACTTGCTGTCTCTACCACATTCACAATGTACACTAGAGAGGCCACTCGGCCCATCTGGTCCCTGCCAATGTTTCATGTTCCATATCAGTATATCAATATCTATCCCTGTCGTTCCCCTCTCACTCTCCCTGTGATGACAGTTTACAACTAGTCACCACCCCGTGGGATAGGAAATTTCCCTTGAATATTATGGAATCATGGAAATTTACAGCACATTACAGACCCTTTGGGTCCATTATTCCGACTATGTAACTTACTCTAGAAACAGCGAGAATTACCCTATCGCATAGGCCTCTATTTTCCTAATCTCCATGTACCTATCTAAGAGTCTCTTAAAAGACCCTGTTGTATCCGCCTCGACCACCGTCGCTGGCAGTGCATTCCACACACACACTACTCTTTGTTTAAAAAACTTAGCTCTGACATCTCATCTGTACCTACTTCCAAGCAGCTTAAAACCATGTCCCTCGTGTTAGTCATTTCAGCCCTGGGACAAGCCTCTGGCTATCTACCCGACCAATGCTTCTCATCATCTTATACACCTGCATGAATTTCCTGCATGATTTTCTCCAGACTGAATAAGACAATGAGCTCACTGTGGTTTTGCCGTTCCCCAGGGCTCTGGACTAAGGTGGTTAAACTCCTTCTTTCCTGCTCTTTTTAACTTTTTGGGCCATTTTCACTAATTTCAAACGACTGTGCCATCGACAGCTGGGTTGTTGCAATGCACTGCTGAAGTCTGACAGCAGACTAGAGAGTGAATCTTCGATGGACCAGAGTCAGACCCCAAGGGTTGCCAGCCTGAGTCAGGGGTTTGGGGTTCCAGAAAGAGATGGGACCGAGAGTTTACAAGGAGGGGGAAGAAGAGGAATCAGATCAGCTGGATGTGACTACAAATGAAAGATCAAAAACATTTGGAAGCTGGTTGATCAAAAAAAAAGTGGTTAATTTCTGCAAAATACTGGTGGAAATCAGCAGATCAGGCAGTCAATGTGGAGAGGAACAAATAAACAACGGTTAGGCCGAACCCCTTCAGCATGCATTGGCTGTGTACACCTCTGCTTAGTTGCTGCCTGAACTGCAGAGTTCCTCCAGCATTTTGTGTGAATGTGTCCACATCTCCTGTAACAGCAGAATCTCTTGTGTTTCATATCTGCAGTTGTAAGAACGTTCTACTTTGGCATTAAACATGCGGAACGTTTGCTGATGTTAAGTGTAATGTTTTATGGGAGCTGCATTCTGTGTTAAACGAGCTGCTGAGTTTTCTACACACAAAAACTGAGGTATGTACTTGAACCGGTGCTTGCAGAAACTTTCAATGGCACTGTGATTAATTTGAAAGCTCTGCGTAACACTTTTCGCCGTCGCTGAAGCACCGATCGAATGCGCAGGCGTCAGGGTTGCAGCTGGTCCCGAATATCACGCATGCGCAGTACACAAAAGGCCTCGGATATTGCTGCTGGTAAGTGTTTCTCTGGGCGACCGTTTTCACTACCGACTGAGGGGCAATTGCTGTGACTCCCGGAAACTGTGGCCTGCAAACTCGGGACAGTCCTGCTCTCTTCCCTCTCTCTCATCCCCACGATCCCTGCACGGACCCCGGGGAGCTTCCGGCTGATGAGGGAATGGGAACCGATGGATCTCTCAGACTGAGCTGAGCTCCAGCTGTCTGAATGCAAGGACTGGGAACTCGGAGAAAGGGAACAAAATCTTTTACATCAGCTGTTGAGAAAATCACCTTTGTTCTGCCTCCAGTCACAAACGAGAGGAAATCTGCAGAGAGGGCACAGTTTTAAGGTGCTTGGAAGCAGGTACGAAGGAGATGTCAGGGGTGTTGTGTTCTTTATACGTACCGTGGGTTACTAATAACAAACATATTCTGGCAGAATTGAACTTTTATTTGACAACAACAAAACCACGTTTTACACTGCCATGCTTCTCGATCATTCTCTCATTTCTGCTCATGTTAGGAACTCTGTCCAGTCACGTCCTGACACGTGATATCACCTCAAGAGGTAAGTTTTTTACGGAGTGGTGAGTGCGTGGAGTGGGCTGCCGGCCACTGTGATGAAGCTGGATACAATAGGGTCTTTTAAGAGGCTCCTGGATAGGTACATGGCACATAGAAAAATAGAGGGCTATGGGGAACTCTTGGTAATTTCTAAAGTAAGTAATGTTCGGCACAACATTGTGGGTTGAAGGGCCTGTATTGTGCTGTATTGTATTGTGTTGTATAAATGGGGAAGTCACTTACCCATGACCTCTGGTTGTCGTCCCACCCAACATCAGTGGAAAAAACTGCTTGCATTTACCCTATCTATACCCTCCTACTTCTGTATACTTCCAACAAATCCTCAAAGCATTGTATAATTTCCTTGTTTATGCTTAGAGCCTTTTTCAGGTGTATAAGATGATGAGGGACATTGATCGTGTGGATAGCCAGAGGCTTTTTCCAGGGCTGAAATGGCTAACATGAGGGGCATAGTTTTGAGCTGCTTGGAAATAGGTACCGAAGGGATGGCAGGGGTAAGTTTTTTACACAGAGAGTGATGGGTGTGTGGAATGCACTGCCAGCAGTGGTGGTCGAGGCAGATACAGTAGGGTCGTTTAAAAGCCTGTTAGATAGGTACATGGAGCTTAGAAAAATAGAGGTCTGTGTGCTAGGGAAATTCTAGGCAGTTTCTAGAGTAAGTTTCATGGTTGGCAAAACATTGGGCTGAATGGCCTGGAATATGCTGTAGATTTCTATGTTCTATGTTGAACAGCGAAATAACTGGCTATCCTACAATCCTCTGATAACTCTCCCGGCACAAAGGATGATTTAATTATCTCTGCTCGGGCCCTGACGATTTCTGCACTTGCCTCCTGTAGAGTCCGAGGGAGCACCTTGTCATGCCCTGGAGATTTATCCACCCTAATCTGCCTCAGGATAGCAAACATCTCCTCTTCATTAATCTGTACAGTGTCCATGATTTTAATGCTGCTTTTCCACACTCTCATTGACACTGTGTCCATCTCCTGAGTAAATAAGATGAAAAAAATATTTAAGATCTCCCCCATCTGCTTTGGTTCCACACGTGGATTGCCATTCCAGTCTTCCAGAGGACCAACTTTGTGCCTTGCAATCCTTTTGCTCTCAATCTATCTCTAGAATCCCTGAGGCTTACCCTTCGTCTTTTCTGTGAGGGCAATCTCATGCTTTCTTTTAACCATCCTGATTTATTTCTTCCTTGTTCTCTTGCATTTCTTATACTCCATAAGAATCTACCTGCCTATCCCTGTTATGCAACTCCATTTTGTGCTTCACCAGGTTCTCAATATCTCTTGAAAACCAAGAGATACAGTTTCCAACTTTACCTTTTATTCTGACAAGCACATACCCGCCTTGTACTTTCAAAATTTTGCTTTGAAGGCCTCCCATTTACCAAGCACACCTTTGCCATAAAGCAGCCTGTCACAATCCACAGTTGCCAGATCCTAGTGTCATAATTCCAGTGTTGTTCCACGCTGTGAACACATCCGCCTTTCCTACGCTGCTCCCTGTATTGAAATATACAGGGCTCAGCATATTCACTGCGCCATGCTCAACGTTTTTCATTCCTGACTTTGTCTGAGGACTGAACAACATCTGTCTCCACAACCCCTCTACTATCTGTTCTGTTATTCAGGCTCCCATTCCCCCTGCAACTTTAATTTAAATAACCCCTTTCCCCAGCTCCCACCATGCAACTCCATCACCCCTTTGTGCTTCTTCTCCCAGGTCAATAAAAAGGAGGTGCATACCAGGTACAGGCAGATAGGAACAAATGGGGTACTTATGAAATACAGGAAATTCAAGTTAAAATAAAAGAAAGCATGAGGTTGCCCCAGCAGACAAGATTTAGGAGACTCCTCAGGGATTCTGCAGACATGTTAAGAGCAAAATGATTGCAAGGGGAAAGTTAATCCGCTGGAAGATCAGAATGATAATCCATATGAGGAGACCAAGTAGATGGGGGAGATAGTTTTTTTTGCATCCGTATTTGCACAGGAGTTGGACACAGTCTATAGAAGTGAGGCAAAGCAGCATCAACTTCATGGACCCTGTACAGATTACAGAGGTGGAGGTGTTTGCTGTCTTAAGACACATTACCGTGGATAAATCCCCAGGGCCTGACAGGTTGTTCCCCAGGACTCTGCGGAAGACAAGTGCAGAAATTGTCGGGGCCCAAGCACAGATATATAAATCAACCTTAGTGACAGGTGAGGTACTGGAGGATTGGAGGACAGCCAATGTTGTTCTGCTGTTCAAGAAAGGCTCTAAAAATAAACTAAGAAATTGTACTTTGGTGAGCTTGACATCAGTAGGGGAAGGTTATTGAAATGTATGTGCAGGAACCAGATATATAAGTATTCGGATAGATGTAGACTGATTAAGGATAGACAGCATGGCGTTGTGCACGGTAGGTCATGTCTAACCAATCTTATAGAGTCTCTCGAGGAAGTTATCAGGAAAGTGGACGAAGGCAAGGCAGTGGATGTTGTCTACATGGACTTTAGCAAAGCACTTGACAAAGTCTCATATGGGAGGTTGGTCAAGAAGGTTCAGTCATTCAGCATTCAAGATGAGATAGTAAATTGAATGAGACACTGTCTTTGGGAGAAGCCAGACTGTGGTAGCAGATGGTTGCCTCTCTGACCGGAGGCCTGTGACTAGTGGTGTGCCACAGGGATCAGTGCTGGATCTGTTGTTGTTTGTCATCTATATCAGTAATCTGGATGATAACATGGTTAGCTGGATCAGCAAAGTTGTGGCTGACACCGAGATTGGTGGTGCAGTGGACAGTGAGGAAGACTATCATGGCTTGCAGTGCGATCTGGACCAGCAGTGGACAGTGAAGAAGACTATCATGGCTTGCAGTGCGATCTGGACCAGCTGGGAAAATGGTTTGAGAAATGGAAAATGGAATTTAATGGAGACAAGTGTGAGGTGTTGCACTTTGGTAGGACCTACCAAGGGAGGACTTTCACAGTGACTGTTCAGGCATGGAGGAGTGTTGTAGAAGAAAGGGATCTGGGAATACACGTCCTTAATTCACTGAAAGTGGTGTCACAGTTAGATACGGACAGAAAGAAAGATTTCAGCCCATTGGCCTTCATGAACCAAAGTAGTGACAATGATAGATCTTTATACTTTATACTTTATCCTTCATTGTTGCCAAACAATTGGAACTAGAACGAACAATCATCACAGTGATATTTGATTCTGCGCTTCACACTCCCTGGATTACACATATTAAATATTAAAAATAGTTAAAATTAGTAAATATTAAAAATTTAAATTATAAATCATAAATAGAAAATAGAAAAATGGGAAGTAAGGTAGTGCAAAAAAAACGAGAGACAGGTCCGGATATTTGGAGGGTACGGCCCAGATTCGGGTCAGGATCCGTTCAGCAGTCTTATCACAGTTGGAAAAGAGCTGTTCCCAAATCTGGCCGTACGAGTCTTCAAGCTCCTGAACCTTCTCCCGGAGGGAAGAGGGACGAAAAGTGTGTTGGCTGGGTGGGTCGTGTCCTTGATTATCCCGGCAGCACTGCTCCGGCAGTGTGCGGTGTAAAGTGAGTCCAAGGACGGAAGATTGGTTTGTGTGATGCGCTGCGCCGTGTTCACGATCTTCTGCAGCTTCTTTCGGTTTTATGGATGTTATGTTGACTTGTAGAAGATATTGGTGAGGCCTAATGTGGAGTCTTGTTTGCACTTGAGGTCACCTACCTACAGGAAAGATGTAAAAGAGGTTGAAAGAGTTCTGAGAAAATTCACAAGGATGTTTCCAGGTCTGGAGGACTTGGGTTATTAGGAAAGATTGAACAGATCAGGACTTTATTGCTTGGAATGTGGAAGATTGAGGGGAGATTTGATTGTGATAGAGGGGCATAGATAGGGTAAATGCAAGCTGGCTTTCTCCACTGGGATTGGGTGGGTTACAACCAGAAGCCATGGGTTAAGTGTGAAAGGTGAAACGGTAGGGGAACATGAGGGGAAACTTCTTCACACAGACCGTCATCCAGGTGTGGAATGAGCAGCCAGCACACCCGGTGCCTGCAAGCTCAAGCTGAACATTTCAGAGGTTTGTACAGGTACCTGGATGGTAGGGGTATGGCAGTAGAAAGTTTAAGTAGCTCGGCACCAACCAGATGGGCCAAAGGGCCTGTTTCTGTATTGTATTATTCTATGACTGTGACAAGAACCTGAAATAATACAAAAACTCACTCTAAGTCCTTTTACCAGCTGTGTGGACCAACCATTCATCTCAGCAGGAATTGTTTATATGGTGTTAAAACTGTGGCACTTTAAGTTAGTAATACATAAAAGAAAATCCCAGCTGCATGTTAACAAAGGCTATTCGTGTGAGAGTGTTTCAGTTACTGTGGGGCCAGGCACCCATGTCGCTCAGTGGGAACAGGGAATAATACCAATGGAGAGAGTCAAGCTGAGCCAGGTCACAGATTGGGGAGGGTAGAAACATAGAAAAAAAACTACCCCACAACACAGGCTCTTTGTCCCACAAAGCTGTGCCGAATATGTCCATACCTGAGAAATTACCTCTAATTTTCTGAGCTCCATATACCTGTCCAGGGGTCTCTTAAAAGACCCTATTGTATCCACCTCTGCCACCGTTGCCGGCAGCCCATTCCACACACTCAGCACTCTCTGCGTAAAAAAACATACCCCTCACATCTCCTCTGAACCCATTCTCATAGAGACAGGAAGACTATCAGAGAATTTGATGATCATTCCAGATACCAGCACTGTGCCCAGTTAGAAGATGATTTCTCTCTCCAAATTGGGTTGAACTCACTGTAACAGCGTGATGCCAGATCACACCTTGACAACTCAAGTGATCTCATCTGAAATGTTGTCCTGCACCCATTGATGAATTTTGTAAATCTTTTTTCAGGTTAAAAATGACAAGGAATTTGTCTATGGGAATCTCGAACACAACACACCAGTTTTGCTGTCTCTGTCCAGATATTTAAGAAGTGGAAGCAAGGGATTCACTCGATCATCCTTCCTGCTCAGACTGTGGGGATGGATTCACTCGATCATCTGACTGACTGACGCGCCCAACATTTTACACAGGGGTGAACCCATTCACCTGCTCAGACAGTGGGAATGGATTCAGTCAGTAATCTCAACTGAAGGTACATCAGCAAGTTCACACTGTGCAAGTCCATTCCCTGTTCGTGTTTGCTCTTTTGTTTGCCCTCTCTTTGGCTTTTATTTTGGCTTTGGCTTCTCATTTCAGCCAGGATTTTGTCCTCCTGCCTTTCCACAGCCTACACTTCTTTGGGATGTATCTATCACTCAGCTCCGGAATTGCTCCCAGAAACTCCAGCCATTGCTGCTCCGTTATCACTCTTACCGTATCCCTTCCAAACAAGTTTGGCCAGCTTCTCTGTCATAGAAACATGGGGTAGTTCAGTACGGAAACAGCCTATTTGGCCCATCTAGTCAATGCCGAAAAACATTTAGGCTGTCTAATGCAACCACCTGCACCTGGACCATTGCCCTCCGTACCCCTACCATCCAGGCTCCCATCCGAACCTCTTCGAAATGGTGAAGTCGAGCTCATATTCACCACTTGTGCTGGCATTTCATTCCACACTCTCATGACCATTTCAGTAAAGAGATTTTCCAAATGTTCCCGTTAAATTTTCACCCATGACCTCTGGTTGTCATCCCACCCAACCTCAGTCGAAAGAGCTGCTTGCATTAACCCTATCTATACCCTCATAATTTTGTATACTTCTAACAAATCTTCAATGTATGATTTCCTTGTTTATGTTTAGAGCCTTTTTTAGACGTATAAGATGATGAGGGGCATTGATCTTGTGGATAGCCAGAGGCTTTTTCCCAGGGCTGAAATGGATAACAAGAGGGGCCATAGTTTTAAAGTGCTTGGAAATAAATACCAAGGGGATGTCAGGGGTAAGTTTTTTACACAGATAGTTCTGGGTGCGTGGAATGCACTGCCAGCTATTTGTGTAAGAGTGTTTCACTTACTGTGGGGCCAGGAACCCGTGCAGCTCAGTGGGAACAGGGAATAATACCAATGGAGAGAATCAAACTGAGCCAGGTCACAGATTGGAGACGGCAGAAATTCCCCATTCTTATAGAGACAGGAAGAGCATCAGAGAGTTTGATGGTCATTCCAGATACCAGCACTGTGCCCAGTTAGAAGATGATTTCTCTCTTCAACTTGGGTTGAACTCACTGTAACAGTGTGATGTCAGATCACACCTTGACAAATCAAGTGATCTCATCTGAAATGTTGACCTACATCCATTGATGAATTTTGTAAATAATTTTACAGGTTAAACAGGACAAGGAATTTGTCTACAGAAATCTCGAGCACAAGACGCCAGTTTTGCTGTCTCTGTCCAGATATTTAAGAAGTGGAGCAAGGAATTCACTCGATCATCCTTCCTGCTCAGACTGTGGGGAGGGATTCACTCGATCATCTGACCGACTGGCATGCCCATCACTTCACAGGGGGGAACCTATTCATCTGCTCAGACAGTGGGAATGAATTCAGTCGGTCATTTCAACTGAAGGTACATCAGCAAGTTCACACTGGGACAAGGCCATTCACCTGTTCTGTATATGAGAAGGGATTCAATCGGTCTTCCCACCTATGGACACACCAGTCAGTTCACACTGGGCAGATGTTGGTAATCTGCTGAATTTGTGGGGTAGGATTCACTCGGTCATCTGACCTAATGGCTCACCAGCGAGTTCACACTGGAGAGCAGCTGTTCACCTGCTCAGACTGTGGGAAGGGATTCACTCGGTCATCCGCCCTACTGAGACACCAGTCAGTTCACACCGGGGAGCGGCCGTTCACCTGCCTGGACTGTGGGAAGGGATTTACTTGCTCATCTAAACTGAAGGTACATCAGAGAGTTCACACTGGAGAGAGGCCATTCACCTGCTCAGACTGTGGGAAGGGATTCAGTTCGTCATCTCAACTGAAGATACATCAGCGATTTCACACTGGGGAGTGGCCGTTCACCTGCTCGGACTGTGGGAAGGGATTCACTTCGTCATCTGAACTGAAGGGACATCAGCGATTTCACACCGGTGAGAAGCCGTTCACCTGCTCAGACTGTGGGAAGGGATTCACTCGGTCATCCGACCTACTGGTACACACGTCAGTTCATACTGGGGAGAGGCTGTTCAAATGCTCAGACTGTGGGAAGGGATTCACTCAGTCATCTAAACTGAAGGTACATCAGAGAGTTCACACTGGGGAGAGGCCATTCACCTGCTCAGTGTGTGGGAAGGGATTCACTTGGTCATCCAACCTGAAGGCACACCAGCGAGTTCACACAGGGGAGCTGCCGTTCACCTGCTCAGACTGTGGGAAGGGATTCACTTACTCATCTCATCTGAAGGGACATCAGCGAGTTCACACTGGGGAGAGGCCGTTCACCTGCTCAGACTGTGGGAAGGGATTCAGTCGGTCATCCCACCTACTTGTACACAAGTCAGTTCACACTGGGGAGAGGCAGTTCACCTGCTCAGTGTGTGGGAAGGGATTCACTCAGTCATCTCAACTGAAGGGACACCAGTCAGTTCACACTGGGGAGAGGCCGTTTACCTGCTCAGACTGTGGGAAAGGATTCACTCGGTCATTCCACCTACAGAGACACCAGCGACTTCACACTGGGGAGAGGCCGTTCACCTGCTCAGACTTTGGGAAGAGATTCTCTCAGCCAAATCAACCAAATGTGCATGACTGAGTTCACACTGGGGAGAGGCCGTTCCCCTGCTGTGTATGTGGGAAAGGATTCACTCAGTCATCTAACCTTATGTAACTCTCGCTTCAGCTAGCAGCTTAATATAGGGGGTGATAGCCCCCCAGCCCGGCCAAACTTAAGAAATCTCGTTTGGGTGGATGCTGCGTGATGTCTCCTCTGTTACAAATCGGTACCACAAAATAACAAATGGTAAACAATATCTGATTAAACGATTGAACTTTATAATTCTTACTTTGACTAAGGCTGAGGAACTGGTGTAGGGGGCAGGGTTTCAGATTTCAGGATCATTGGGATCTCTTCTGGGGCAGGTGGGACCTGTACAAGAGAGACGGGTTACACCTGAACTACAAGGGGACCGGTATCCTTGCGGGGAGGTTTGTTCGTGCTATTGGGGAGGGTTTAAGCTCGATTTGCAGGGGGATGGGAACCAGAGTGCCAGAGCAGATAGTGGAGCGGGGGTGAAAATAAATGATGTTAAAAGCTCATGCAAAGCCACAATTAGAAGGGTTGTGCATGGTGGAAACAATCTTCTGAGGTGTGTCTATTTCAATGCAAGGAGTATTGTGTGGAAGGCAGATGAGCTGAGGGCATGGATTGACACATGGAATGACGACATTATAGCAATTAGTGAAACTTGGCTGCAGGAGGGATAGGACTGGCAGCTTAATGTTCCAGGGTTCTGATGTTTCAGACGTGATAGAGGCAGAGGAATGAAAGGGGGTGGGGGGTGCAGGTGGTAGCATTGCTAGTCAGGAAAATGTTACAGCAGTGCTCAGGCAGGACAGATTAGAGGGCTTGTCTATTGAGGCCATATGGGTGGAGCTGGGAAACAAGAAAGGTATGGCCACATAAATGGGGTTGTATTATAGACCACCCAGTAGTCAACGAGAATTGGAGGAGCATATCTGCAGAGAGATAGACAACTGCAGGAAGCAAAAATTAGTGATAGTAGGGGATTTTAATTTTCCACATACTGATTGGGTCTCCCATACTGTTAAAGGTCTAGACAGGTTAGAGCTTGTAATATGTGTTCTGGAAAGTTTTCTAAATCAATATATGGAGGTACCAACTAGAGAGGATGCAATATTAGATCTCCCATTCGGAAATGAGTTAGGACTGGCGACGGGAGTGTGTGTAGGGGAGCACTTTGGTTCCAGTGATCATAACACCATTAGTTTCAACTTGATCATGGATAACGATAGATCTGGTACTCGGTTTGAGGTTCTAAACTGGAAAAAGGCGAAATTTGAAGAAATGAGAAAGGATCCAAAAAGCATGGATTGGGACAGTTTGTTCTCTGGCAAGGGTGTGATTGGTAAGTGGGAAGCCTTCAAAGGAGAAAGTTTTGAGAGTGCAGAGTTTGTATGATCCTGTCAGGATTAAAGGCAAAGTGAATAGGAATAAGGAACCTTGGTTCTCAAGGGATATTGGAGCTCTGATAAAGAAGAAGAGAGAGTTGTATGACATGTATAGGAAACAGGGAGCAAATAAGGTGCTAGAGGAGTATAAAAAGTGCGAAAAAAACTTAAGAAAGAAATCAGGAGGGCTAAAAGAAGACATGAGGTTGCCTTGGCAGTCAAGGTGAAGGATAATCCAAAGAGCTTTTACAGGTATATTAAGAGTGAAAGGATTGTAAGGGATAAAATTGGTCCTCTTGAAGATCAGAGTGGTCGGCTATGTGTGAAGCCAAAAGAAATGGGGGAGATCTTAAATGGGTTTTTTACGTCTGTATTTACTAAGGAAACTGGCATGAAGTCTATGGAATTAAGGGAAACAGGTAGTGAGATCATGGAAACTGTACAGATTGAAAAGGAGGAGGTGCTTGCTATCTTGAGGCAAATTAGAGTGGATAAATCCCCAGAACCTGACAGGGTATTCCCTCGGATCTTGAAGGAGACTAGTGTTGAAATTGCAGGGGCCCTGGCAGATATATTTAAAATGTCGGTATCTACGGGTGAGGTGCTGGAGGATTGGAGGATGGCTCATGTTGTTCCGTTGTTTAAAAAAGGATCTAAAAGTAATCTGGAAAATTATAGGCCGGTAAGTTTGACGTCGGTAGTAGGTAAGTTATTGGAAGGAGTACTAAAAGATAGGATTTACAAGTATTTGGATACACAGGGACATAATATGCAGAGTCAACATGGCTTTGTGCGTGGTAGGTCATGTTTAACCAATCTGTTTTTCGAGGAGGTTACCAGGAAAGTGGATGGAGGGAAGGCAGTGGATTTTGTCTACATGGACTTCAGTAAGGCCTTTGACGAGGTCCCACATGGGAGGTTAGTTAGGAAAATTCAGTCGCTAGGTATACATGGAGAGGTGGTAAATTAGATTAAACATTGGCTCAATGGAAGAAGCCAGAGTGTGGTAGTAGAGGAATGCTCTCTGAGTGGAGGCCTGTGACTAGTGGTGTGCCACAGGGATCAGTGCTGGGTCCATTGTTATTTGTCATCTATATCAATGATCTGGATGATAATGTGGTAAATTGGTCCGGGTGCAGGTCAGTGGGACTAGGCAGAAAAATGGTTCAGCAGAGCCAAGAAGGGCATTCTGTGTGGTAGTGTTCTGTGGTTCTATATGGTTAGTGAAGTAAACAAAAAAAAAAGGGCCCACTCTCTCCATTCGCATCTTCTCATTTCTCCCCAACAAAAGAACACGAAAATCCCTCTTCCAGACTCACAAGAAAGAACATTTCTCTCACTGGATGACCTCGCACTCCAAAACCCTGTTATCTCCAGTCATAACCTAAACATTGCTGCTACAGAGAAACCATTACCTCAGCAGTGAAACACTGCACAGAGGCCGTTACATTAGCAGTGAAACCTTACAGCGTGTTACACTTGTGACATACTGCTGGGTTCACACTGGGGAGAAAGTTTCAATAAGCTGCATGCTGGATATTTGTCCATCACCGTGCTGAATGCAATTTCGAGAGTGACTGTCAGTGCTGAACTCTGCAATTATTGCTGCTGCTCACCACACCCAGTTCTGCACCCTGGTCACTGGGCATGGGAGGAGTTTCTTCTGCTGCATATTCACCTTTAATGGGGCTGGAGTTTAATATTCTGGATCTGAGACAAATAAATCAGTTCTATTTTAAACTCTGTCTCCGGTACTTAGTGAATTTATAACACACCTAGTGTACAGTAGAGAGTCAACTCAGGCCGGCTGGACCCTGCCAGTGATTCAGTGCCACAACAGTCCTTTGAAATCCTGCACTGTTGTTCATCTCTCACTCTCCCTGTGGTGATGGGTTCCAAACAGTCACCACTCTGTGGGTGAAGAGGTTTTGCTTGAATTCTCTGCAGACTGAAGTCGTCGAGCTGACTGCAGCTCTGTCTGAGATGTTCTTCGCCCCTCTAATCTCTGGGCTGAGGAAGAATGACATTGGTAGTTAACCTCCTTATTCAGGGCTCATTTCCACATTATGGGTCACTTTCCCTGCTTGTATAGGTTTGTTAGAAAACACCACTGTCCTCTAAAGACTGAAAGCAGAATGGGAAACTGTCAGTTGGATGTTCAACGGAGCAGAGTCAGAAACCAGAGGCGGGTCTGCACAGGGCAGAGTTTGGGGCTCTGGACGATGGTCAGGGTAAGAATGTATGATGAGGGGAAGGGAATCAGCAGCGGGGCGTGGCAACGAATGACAGAGTAGCAACATTTGGAAGCTGATTGACAGGGAATATAATTCGGTTGTCTGACTGATGACACAAGCAATGCCCGTGGTGAGGTGCTCCACTTCGAGGAACATGTGTGTGTTGGGAATAGTTTTATCTATTGAGGGAGTTGTTCCTGCTTGTTTATCCTGTGATATTATATCCAGATGGTTATTTGAGATTGTCCTGTCTGTAATAATTTATTGATTATCATATGAAATGTGAGATTCTGTCCCGAACTGGATCAGGTTTGAATTTATGGTGCCTTAATGAAGTTATGGTGGTCATTCATGAGTTTGTATTTTAAAGCAAGATTTTGGTGACTGATATTTGACATTTCATTGTGCCTTCATAAGTAATCAGATTGATTCAAACTGCTGGATCCTGGAATGTGTTGGATTGTGTCTGGTTTCTCGGCATTTGCTGGATTTATTGCCTTGTTTGTTTGTATTGTATGTATTTTTGATTTTTTTTTCCTTTGTTTAAACACCTTGTCCTGTATTTCTGCAAGGAACCCCTCTGTTTCTGGGAAGAGGTCTCCAACTCTCAGTCAGGTGCTCGATGCTTCCTTGTCACCATCTCGTCTGCTCAGATCATTGGGATGTCTCCCATGGAGGGTCATACTCATTCCACTGGTTAATGTTTTCTTCCATAGTGATGATTCATTTTTCTGAGTTGGCCTCTCATTGAAGTTTTCTGGCCTGTACTTCTTATCATGATTGCAGAAACACACATGGAGTGCTGAATCCTCTTCATTTTTGATGAAAATATATACTTAGATGTTTTATCTGACTGTTGTGTGATTTTTTTTTCATGTGTGTTATTTCTCTTCCTCCTTCTGTCCAAGGTAGTGTTAATCTAAGTGGGTTTGAGTGTAAATAGTCTTTTCTAAAGTTGTCATTTCAGTTCTTATTGATCTTTGTAAATTTTACTGATTGAAGTGGGAGCAAGATATTTTCATTAAAAAAGTCAATGTTGGTATTGATGAAGGTATTTACTGTCTTTGTTGTATTTGTTAACTATTGAACTGTTTGGCAGGTTTTTTAAGCCTTCAACTAAATTTTGTCAAAGGTTTTCCCTATTTCACACTACTTTCTATTTTCTTTGCTTGTTGATATTCCAGATACGTGGCTATCAAGAGTCCCGATGAAGGGTCTTGGCCCAAAATGTTGATTCCCATCCATAGATGCTGCCTGACATGCTGAGCTCCTCCTGCACTGTGTGTAGTTCTCTAAATTTCCAGCATCTGCAGGTCCTCTTGTTTCCCAGATACTTGTATGTTTCTTGAAAGAACAAGCTAAGAACAAGCTGGTAGTGGGGTTGTGTGGCCCTGTTGGTAAAATATTAAATAAAATCATTAGAAAGAGGTGGCATAGGGTTGGAAGGTGTCGAATCTGTGGGTAGAATTAAGGAATAGCAAATGTTAAAAAAAATAAATCCCTTATGGGAATTGTAGAGAGATCTCCAAACAGTGGTGAGTATGTGGTCCACAAATTACAATGGGGGATAGGAAATGCACGCCGAAAGGGCAATGCACAGGGGATATACAAGGATGTTGCCTGGATTGGGGAGCACTGCTTATGAGAATAGGTTGAGTGAACCCAGCCTTTTCTCCTTGGAGTGACGGAGGATGAAAGGTGATCTGATAGACGTGTATAAGATGAGGAGAGGCACTGATCATGTTGACAGACAGGTTTTTTTTTCCCAGGGTGAAATGGCTAACACGAGCCGGCACTGTTTTAAGGTGCGTGGATGTAGGTACAGAGGAGATATCGGGTGAATTTTTTACGCAGAGAGCAGTAAGTGCGTGGAATGGGCTGCCAGTGGCAGTGTTGAGGTGGAAACGATGAGGTCTTTTAGGAGTCTCCTGGATAGGTACATGGAGCTTGGAAAAATAGGGGAGTATGGATAAGCCTAGGTAATTCTATGGTAAGGACATGTTCAGCACAGCCTTGTGGGCCGAAGGGCCTGTACTGTGTTGTAGGTTTTCTATGTCTCTAAGGTGCTGCACGTGAGGTTGCTTAACAAGATCACAGCTCATGGATTTACAGGAAAGATGCTTGTATGGATGGAAGATTGGCTGACTGACAAGGGAGAAAGAGTCAGAATAATGTGGAGAATTCCGTTATGCTGTCAGTAACTAATGGTGTTCCGTGGGGGTCAGTATTGAGACTGCATCTTTTAATGTTAAATCGATACCTTGGTGACAAACTTTGCAGTTGATACAAAGATAGGTACGGGATAGGTAGTTTGGAGCAAAGCGGGAGTCTGCAGAAGGACTTTGATAGATTTGGAGAACAGACAACGAAGTATCAGATGAAATACAGTGTCTGCAAGTGTACGGTCACGTACAATTGGTAGAAAGAATAAGGGTGTAGAAAAAAAATTAAATGGGAGAAAATTCAAAAATCAGAGGTGTATGGGTACTTGTGAGTGCTTGAGCAGGAGGCCCTAAACATTTGCTTGCAGATTGAGTTGATTAAGGATAACAACTGTAACGTTAGCATATAAGAGCAAGGATGTGACACTGTAGCTTTATAACTCATTGGTCAGATCGCTCTTGCTGTATTGTGAGCAGTTTAACTGAGGAAAAAAATGTGCTCGTATTGGAGCGGGTCGGGAGAAGGTTCACCAGAATGATTCCAGGAATGAAAGGGTTAATGTATGAGGAGCGTTGAACAGCTTTGACCCTGTACTCGCTGGTCCAGAAGAAAGAGAGGGGATCTCATTGAAACCTATTAAATACTGAAAGGCCTGGACAGAGTGGCTGTGAAGAAGATGCACCCTACACTGTGTCAGTCTGGGAGCAGAGGCCACGGCCTCAACATACAGGGCATCCACTGAGAGCAGAGATGAGGAGCAATTCCTGTAGTCAGGGAGCGGTAAATCTTTGGAATTCATTGCCATGGACTGAGTAGATGCCAAGTCATTGAATGTATTTTAAATGATGTTGAAAGATTATGGGGAGAAGGCAGGAGAATGGGGTTGAGAGAGAGAATCAACTGGACACGAAGGAATGATGGAGCAGACTCGATTGGCTGAGCAGCCTGTGTTTCATATCTCATGGCTCAAGGCCTGAAGAAGAGGCCAGTGAGGTTGCATTAGTGTTTGTTAGGGTATCAGCACCTGGATTATTGTATTCAGTTTTGGTCGTTCTGTAGGAGAGAGGACATCAAGCTGGAATGAGTGCAGAGGAGATTTACGAGAATGGTGCCGGTACTCGAGGGACTGAGGTCTGGAGAGAGGCTGGGCAGGTTGGGACTTCACACCTTGAAGTGCAGGAGATTGAGGCTGACATGATGCAGGTGTTCCAAACCATGAATGTACAGTGTTATGAACCCCTAAAGTTATTTTTTGCTGTGGACTGTCACTTTAAGGAACAACAGAGAACTGAGACTAACTTTTGGATTTCTGTTGAGAGTGAGAGGGGCGGAACTGCCTTTAGCTCGTGTTTACACTTTTACAAGGACACGGACTATTGCTGTCAGCTTGTGGGTTGCCATGGAAAGAGAAAGAGAGAGAGAGGTGGAGTTATTTGATGGACATTTGATGTTATGGTTTCTCTGCAGCGTGTTTACTTTCTACAAGAACAATTACGGACACAGAAAAGCGCGTGCTCAGAGTCAAGATGGATTTGGTCAATGGAAGACACCAGTGAGTCGGTCAGTAGCCCAAAAGGGCTGAGTTGAGATGGATCCTGGTATTGATGAATGACTCACAAGTTTTCTGCAACTAGAACAAGTTTGCAGGAAGAGAAGAGGGGAGAGAAAGGTTTGAAACAGAAGAAACCGAGTGACAAAGAGGTCACTGTTTGGACTCTCTCCTCTGTAGCCCGTAAAGGGTGAGTTTGAGTTCCATTTGAATACGAAGGTGTGATTGTCACGTAGTTAATCCACAAGAGAGGATTCTCTGGTGAGGGGGAAACCTTTGTGAATACCACTTGTGTGTTACCCTTGTCTGGGTGTGGTAGTTCACTGAAGAAAGACACCCCTGTGGCAAATCACCGTTGGAGTTATTTCGTATGTCGTGGAGCTGGATAAGTGGCTATCGCATTGTGTGTTTGGGGTAACCTTGTGGAATCTACTGGTGTGTCTACCCTTGCCTGGGTGGTGGTTCCCTTGAAGAGGGTTCCCTTTGTGATAAGCTACTGTGAAGATAATCCATACGCCGATTTGGTTTGAGTATCCTGTGGCCACCACTTTGGGATGACCCGTAGCTGAATTTGAGTGTGGTACCGCTTGTGTTGAAAGGATATTTGTTGAAGATCACTGTCGGTGATACTTCATGTGTGGAGTGGAACAACTTCGGAGATGAAACCTACTACTATTGTTATCTTGTATTGCTGTCATGGAATCTGTGGAATTTCGACATAATTGCCTTCTCACAGCATTCACCTTTTAGACTACAAACACCTTGCATTAATTAACATGAGCATTGAACTGAACAATCAGACTGTATCCCTCACCACCTAAACTTGAAGAAGTTTGGGTTCTGTATTTACACACCTGTATATGCATAGGTTCTGCTAACCTGTTTGATTTCTCTGGTTATATATTACTGTTTTGTGCAGTTACTCATAAAAATAGAAATAGTTAACAGCAAAACCAGACTCCAGGTGTGTTCCATTTCGGCTGGTTCTTTAATCCGTTACAGGGTATGTAACAACAGAAATGGGGAATGTGCGCAGTCCTTTCCCCTCCTTTGTGGAATCAACAACCTGACGGCACTGGTTTAAGGTGAGAGAGGATTGATTTAATAGGGATCCCAGGGGAAAACTATGAATCCACTCTCCCTTCCAGTTCATTGTTTAACTAACACGATGAGTTCACTCTCAGGTTGGAGGAACAACACATATTACATCCGGGTAGTTTACAACCCGATGGCATGAACACATATATCTTTAAC
Source organism: Mobula birostris (assembly GCF_030028105.1). Lineage (NCBI taxonomy): Eukaryota > Metazoa > Chordata > Chondrichthyes > Myliobatiformes > Myliobatidae > Mobula > Mobula birostris. The sequence goes on from NC_092382.1 coordinate 85,158,073, forward strand.
CCTTCAATACTGTTCCTATTCTATACCTTCACAGTATGGTCTGGGTCAATTTTGACCCGGCCCAAGAATCCCCTCATAACAAGTGTCTTTACCAAAGTTTGAACGACAGATCTATTCAGAATGCTAAAACAGCCTATCTGACATTAATAAATGGGTGATTAATCCTTAATTAATGTTTCAGAGAGGAGGGAGAGTATTTTTTTAGGTTTTACACCACTCGTTCATGGAGAAAAAACATCTACTATCACACAATATCATGTCCTATTTTACCCTTGACATGCAGACATAACAGCCATAATGATTTAAATATATTTTATTGAAACTGAAAATGGCAAGAACATTCTGGAACCGTGGGGTTTATTATATAACCATTTATAACCATTACAACCATCAAACACTGTCCACAGAGTTAGGATGCGAGTGTGCGGGTAGTGGGCAAAATATCCCTCTAGTGTTTGTACATCGTACTGGAGATGAGTGTCACTTCACCCTGCCACTTTGTTTTTGGCCCAGATTGTCATCATCTTGGTCCCGGACTTGCCTTTCTTGGGATCTCGCTCCTCGTTATCCTCCATTTTGAAGTTTGCTAAAATGGTGGAGTTATTGCTTATGGATAATGTTTTGGGGGTGGTGGGCTTTATAGGAACTGAGTGCTGTAATCTGGGGGTTGTGCAGTAGCTTATTGAGGGGTGCTGTGGGGAGGGACAGGCCCGGAGGTAGAGTTAGGTAATGGGGGTGGAGGATTCACAGCGAAAGGGGGTGGGGTGGGGTGGCAATTGGCATTGCTGGGGGTGGGGTTTCTGGAGGACCTTGCAGTAGGGGGGAGGGCTGAAACAGGAACTGAACTGCTGGTGATATTGGGTGAATTTGGCCCCTTGGTGGGTTGAGGTCTTGGGTTTATGGGGGTGTGTAGGAGGGTTGGAGATGTTAGGTTTAGGGGCAGGGCAAAGGGCTGTTATGTAAGCCCTTTTATGGGATGTGGCTTGGATTATTTGGAGCACTGTCCAGTTTAGTTCGGGTGCACGGTCAGTTGGAAGTTAGGATTAGGGTGAAGGGTAGGGTTGGGAATGTTTGTGAGGTGAACTTGGCTCCCTGGTGGGGAGAAGGCACAGGTTTATGGGGGTGTGCAGGGGGGTTGGAAGTGTTAGACTCAGGTGTATGGCTGGGTGGTGGGGCCACGGGACCTTGCGGTGGTGGGAGGAGTTGAAAGAGCACCCAAACCAATGGTGAAGTGGGGTAAACCTGGCCTCCCGGTGGAGAGAGGGCTCAGGTCGATGGGGGTGTGTAGGATGGGTGAAGTTGTTATGTTTAGGGCTATGGCTGAGGAATGTGGATGCAGGCCTCCCCATGGGGTGGGGGGAAGAAGGGGGCATGGGTCCCAGCGTTAAGTAAGCCCCTTTGTGGGGGTGTGGCCAGGGTTAACTGGGATGTTGTCCGGTTTAGTTAGGGTGTGTGGTCCTTTGGATGTTAGGATTAGGTTGGGGGGGGGGTAGGGTCGAGGGATGTCCGCTGGGTGGCGGGAGGTAGAATTAGTGGTGTGGGGTGAGTTAGGCACCCTGGCGAGAAGAGGACTTGTGTTTATGGGGGTTTGAAGATGTTAGGTTTCAGGGCAGGGCCATGTGATGGGTACGCATTCTTCCCCATGGGGGGAAGCTGGGAGGTTAGAGTGAGTGCTGAGTCTGGATCAAACTGGTCGTTACGAGTCTATCCTTCCTAGTGGTTGTCCCTTGTAGAGTTATAATTTCTATCTTTATCTCTCTCTATTCTGTTTAGATGTTACTATTTGGGGAGTTAGGTTCTGTTCTGAGGCCTAGTTGTTAGGCTCTATTTCCAAAATAAGACATACTTTTCCTATTTAATGGTCACCTGTCTTAATTTTGTTTCTGGGTGGGTGACTGAAGGGAATCATCCTCTTCTTCCCTACTCTGGTTTTCTCAATAATTTTCTTAATTATTGGGTGTAGTTTTGGCCCTCCAGTGGGTATATTTTATTTTGCTGGCCGAGCTTTTTAGGCCTCGTTTGGGCCATTTGGGAAATACGTCTGTAGTCTTTCAATCCATATCCTCTCTGCTCTTTTTCTTCGGAGCTTTGACCAGTTTATGTGAGTTTCCAGGCCCAGGATTGCCAAGGAGTACATTCCGTGCTTCAGGAAGTGCCTACTAACTGGTCTGTTTTGGTTTCCTGTTGTGATATTACGGAGGTGCCCTGTGAGTCTGGTTCTCAAGCTGTTGCCTGTCTCCCCTATGTGTATAATATGGCATTGTTTACACTGGATTGCATATACTGCATTCTTTTGTTCACAAGTTATCCTCTGCTCTATTGCAGCCCACTTTCCTGTAGCTCTGTTGTGTATGCTTTTTGAAATTCGCAGGTATGTGCATACTCTGCAGTTTCCCACCTCACAGTTTGGTGCTGCTCGTAATTTGGTTCTGACTAGTATGTCTTTCAAGTTTCTACCCCTTTTGAAGGCTGAAACTATAGTGTATTTTCCCAGTGGGACAATAATGAATAACTAACGAATCCCCTATCGCCCCTTTGACTTTCCTCTGCCAGGAAATCCCCCTCAACAGTTTCTAAAGTGGTCTACCTGTTGTTGAGTCCTGACGAAGGGTCTCGGCCTGAAACGTCGACTGCACCTCTTCCTAGAGATGCTGCCTGGCCTTTTGCGTTCACCAGCAACTTTGATGTGTGTTGCTTGAATTTCCAGTATCTGCAGAATTCCTGTTGTCTACCTGTTGTTGTGTGGGATAGCAACAAGAGTACTCTGCGATGGCTATTTAACCTCATTCCTCTTCCTCTCACCCAGTTTCCTGTGTCCTGCACCTTGGGTGTAACTCACCTCTCTTCATGTCATATCCATCACCCCCTCCAACTCCTGGATAATCTGGAATTCATCCATTTCAAGTTCCAACTCCTTGAGTGCAGGGTTACAAGCTGCAGCTGGATGCACATCTTGTAGGTGAGGGCGTCAGGGACACTGGAGGTCTCCCCACCTTCCCACCAATGTCCCCTCTAATTTGTAATGACTAGTGTGCACATAAATCTTGTACTGTACATCCTTTTACAGAGTGACAAAATGTGCACTGTGAATTTTATGTAGAGAGGTATTCATTTTAATTGCTAGCAAACACTGTCAATAAGAACTTTGATCTCCTCTGGGTTTGATCAAGTTCATCTGCACTCTCACACAACCTCTGTAGCAGGCCTGTAATGGATAATGGAGGATTTTCTCGCCAGAGCTTTTTCCACACCATCCATATGTGATTTACTTGCCAAATGACACTTAAAAAAGTCAGATTTCCAAGTGACACTTAAAAAAGTCAGATTTCCAAATATCACTCCACTTCTGCTCACTTGCAAATTCTCCAGCAACTTTTGCATCACCACATTACACACGGGTAAGACCAGTTTCTATATTGTATATAAATATTTCCCCTGAACCCTCCCCCAGGTGATTGACGGTGGTGAAGTCAGTGATGGCAATGCCAATGAATATGAAGGGAAGGGCAGTAGTCTGTCTCATTGGAATCCGGCACATTTGTGATGTGAAAGCTACTTGTTGCCCAGGACAAAGGTGTTTGATATCATTATGTACCCAGAGAGAATGGGTCAAAACATGTTCCCACGGGTAGAAAGGTCCAAAACAAGAGGAGGTAGAACAAGCAACACACACAAAATGCTGGAGGAACTCAGCAGGCCAGGCAGCATCTATGGAAAAAAGTACTAATGCTGAGTTCCTCCAGCATTTTGTGTGTGTTGCTTGGATTTCCAGCATCTGCAGATTTTCTCTTGTTTGCAATTGTGGTGATATGATGTGTAAGAACATGATTGGGGAGAGTTCTGAGCTTGTGCAGGAATGATAGAATGATCGTGAACGTGGCTTTGTAAAAGCGTGGTGCTTGTGAAATAAAAGTTCTATTTCTTTCAGAATATGGTTCTTTATTAATAACCCAGGATACGTACTGTATTAATATAAAGAACACAACATGGTCTCAGAAACAAGAGGAATTCTGCAGATGCTGGAAATTCAAGCAACACACATAAAAGTTGCTGGTGAACGCAGCAGGCCAGGCAGCATCTCTAGGAAGAGGTGCAGTCGACATTTCAGGCCGAGACCCTTCGTCAGGACTAACTGAAGGAAGAGTGAGTAAGGAATTTGAAAGTTGGAGGGGGAGATCCAAAATGATAGGAGAAGACAGGAGGGGGAGGGATAGAGCCAAGAGCTGGACAGGTGATAGGTGATATGAGAGGATCATGGGACAGGAGGTCCGGGAAGAAAGACGGGGGGGGGGGGGAAGGACCCAGAGGATGGGCAAGAGGTATATTCAGAGGGACAGAGGGAGAAAAAGGAGAGTGAGAGAAAGAATGTGTGCATAAAAATAAGTAACAGATGGGGTATGAGGGGGAGGTGGGGCATCCCTTACTCTTCCTTCAGTTAGTCCTGACGAAGGGTCTCGGCCTGAAACGTCGACTGCACCTCTTCCTAGAGATGCTGCCTGGCCTGCTGCGTTCACCAGCAATTTTTATATTATGGTGTCAGAAGTCGCTCTTGAAGAATAATACATTTCCTAACATGGGAGAATCGAAGATAAAAAAAGAGTTTGGACTGTTTTGGTGTTTGCTAACAGTTTTACAAATGGAAGGTTGCAGCCCCCACCAACACTTCAATTGTCTGGGAACGTAGCTAACAACTGGAGAAGATTTAAACAATGTTTTGAACTGTTTTTATCGGCGATCGAAGCGGATAAAAAACAGGAAAAAACAAAAGCTGCCCTTCTACTCCATGTAATAGGCGATGATGCAACTGATGTATATAATCATTTTATTTTTGAAAATGGAGACAATTTAAAGTTAAATTGAAGCATTTTGTATACTGAAGCGTAATGTGACGTATGAGCGGTATAAACTTTTTACATGTAAACATATTGATCAATATGTTCCTGAGTTGAGGCACTGGGGTAAAACATGTGAGTTTGGAGAACTGACAGACTCTCTCATTAAAGACAGAATTGTTTGTGGCATTCTGGATAATGGTCTGAGAGAAAGACTGTTAAGAGAACAAGACATAGACTAGGAAAAAGCCTTGGTGCTCTGCAAAGCTTCCGAAACCGTGATGTCACATGCTAAAGAACTTTTCATTGAGAGCTCCAGCATAGACGCAGTGAGGAACCGTGAACAAATTAGAAAAAATAATAAAAGGACAACAAAACCGACAGAGAGCAAGATGTCATATGAGAGAAAAAAGCTATGTGCTCGCTGTGGGCAGCGGCATAGGCCAAAACAGTGTCCAGCATCCGGGAAAATGTGCAACAGCTGCAGTAAGAGTAATCATTTTTCACACTGTTGCAGAAGTAGAAAGAAATTAAAACAAGTAAATGCAGTGCTTGAAAATGAACTTCAGTTTTATATAGATGTGCTTTGTGAAAACAATCAAAGTAAAAATGACTGGACTATTCCATTGCAAGTGAACCAAAACAATATTCTGTTTAAACTTGATACTGGAGCATAAGTAAATGTTCTTGCAGAATCTGAGTTTAATGCATGAAAGCCAAGACCAAAGTTACATAAGACAAATATAAAAGTGACTGGGTATTCAAGTGCCACAAAAGTATCACACAAAAATATTGTGCACACGCTTCATTTATGGTGGTGCCAAAGAATGTACAGTCAATACTGGGGTTTATTTGCCAGTGAGAGACTGAATTTGGTGAAAAGAGAATTAGTCGTGGACAGTGGCACAGAGTCAGAATACAGTGACTTGATGAAAGAGTATGAGGACTTGTTCAAAGGGCTTATTTGTCTTCCAGGAGAGCACACAATTAAAATTGACAACACAGAGCCACCCATAGTACATCCATGTAGAAGGGTACCTTTTGCATTACATCATCAACTGAAACAGAGGTTGACAGAATGGAACGGCTCGGAGTCATAACAAATATTGATGAACTGACTAAAAGGGTCAATTTGCTTGTCATGGTTGATAAGAAAAATAGAAAACTGAGGATTTGCTTAGACCAGAGAGACTTGAATTGGACCTTTGAAAGAGAGCATTTCAAATTGCCTACTCGTGAAGAAATTATGTCACAGCTTGCTAATGCAAAGTACTTTAGTAAATTAGATGCATCCTCTGGATTCTGGCAACTTAAACGAGATGAACCGAGTTCAAAGTTGTGTACCTTTAACACTCCTTTTGCCAGATACCATTTTCTTCGGCTTCCATTTGGAATAGCATCAGCTCCTGAAATGTACCATAAAACCATTCACATGTTATATGAGCACATTGAGGGTGTAGTTTAGTTGGCCATTTGGTTACTAATTTATTCAATCCAGCACAATATTTTGGCCTGTCCCTGTGCTGTACTGTCTATGTTCTGTAATATTGTGCAGTCTGCAATGTGTCAATGTGATTTTCAGTTCAGTGTCTTGTTTTAACATACCAACCTCCAGAACGTCTTTCAGCATTGTGTCCAACTTTGCCAACCCATTCCTCATTTCCACAAAGGATTCCCACATCACTCCCTGGGACTGGGAGCCTTTCCCCATCACCAGACAGAGGAAGAGCGGGGAACCCTCTGTCGGGGTTCCCTTCTCTGTGAGTTCTGTGATTTCCTATGAACAGTGAACGTGTTGAATGACAGACTGAGTGAAAGAGAATGGAGATGACAATATCTGCTCAGTGATGGGATGTCCCAGTGACTTTGAGCACAGGAACAGTCACTGGGCAGCCTCTTCACCCACACTGTAAATTTCCAGGCTCAGTCATTAGCAGCAAAGCACTGACTGGAAATTGCAAATTACAATATTATTGAAGTCACAGAGCCCAGCAGCACTGAAACAGGCCCTTCGGCCCATCTAGTCAATGCTGACCTGTTTCTGTTTTCACTGCCCAGTTCCAACTACCTGCACCATAGCCTCCATACACCTCCCATCCATGTCGTCACCCTAATTTCTCTTTAGTGTCTAAATAGAACCCACATCCACAACTTCTGCTGGCATTCTCACCTAACTCTCATTCCACACTCTCACCAAACTCTGAGTGAAGAATTCCCCTTCAGATTCCCCTCAAATATTTCAGCTTTCACCCTGAACTTATGTCCAAAGTGGGGGTAAGAGGGAAGATGGGGTGGAGATGGAAGGCAGTAAGGAAGGGGAGAGGCTGATTGGGGACAAGGAAACGGAGGGCAGTGTTTATACGTGCTGTTTTTCGAAAACATAGTAGTTTGAACTTACTTGCTGCAAACTTACTATCCATTGTACATTCTCAATCAAATTACTGATTACAGATGGCAAGTAACACGAAGAGCAGAGTGAGCTGCTTTAATGACTATCATCCAGTGGCTCTCACACCTCTGGTGATGAGATGTTGAAGGGTTGGTCATGGTGAGAATGAACTCCTCCCTCACCACGATAGGTCTATGGCAGATGTGATCACAATGGCTCTCCACACGGCCTTAGATCACCTGGACAATACAAACACCAAACGAGTTCTGCTAAACAACTGATAATTGTACCTTCACCAACTGCTCACATGAGACTTCTGTCTCTACCCGTGACACAGGAAATCACATTACTGTCACTCTCCTGATACCGTGTGTGACCAGCTCACCTCCGGGTCTCCTCCCTCACAGAAAAATACGATTACGATTCAGATCCTTCTTCAGGACTGAGAAGGAACGGGGGAAATATCTGAATAAAAACGGAGCGGTGAGGAAAAGGCTCGCTCGAAGGTGATAGTTGAAGCCAGGTCGGTGGGAAACCTCAAGAGCAGGAGGGGAAAAATATCTAATAGCAGAGGAGATTAGAGAATAGGAGAAAGGGATGGAGGGGTGGACCCAGGGAGAAGTGAAAAGCAGGTCAGAGGTATGAAAGGTCAGAGGAAGTAAATTGTGAATTGCTGCCTCAGCTGGAAAGACTGTTTGGACAAGGGAGAGAGTTCAGCCTTGCCGCCCTTTCACTGTGACACTCCCGAACTCCGCATCAAATTCATACACACGAATCTGGGTGAACTTTAATGACCAATAAATATAATTCCTCTCTTTGATCAGCTGTCTGAGTGATTCACTGACTCTGAGAGGAAGGGGTGTCTATGGTCCACATTGTCAGGGTGTTGAGTTTACCAGGAGACAAAGACTGCAGGGACGGGAGGTTTTCTGGTCACTAATACACTGTGTGTGGACCCCGCTGGCAATTCTGGTGTTGTGACCCGAATCGAGACAAACACCACGCTGCCCACTCCACCAACAACACGGCACAGCCGGACACATAACAGGGGACTTTACATCTCACAACACTGGATTCAGTGATGAAACCCGTGATTAATGTTGTTTCCCACTGAAATCATAAGAAACGTCCATTAAAGTGTTTTTAAATACAAGCGCCCCCCACAGGTGACGTCACACCCCCCAAGTGACTGACGTCACACATGGGTCCCCCACACCGGGATCTGCTCCCACGTCTGTGGTGTCTTACGTCACCAACGCGCTGGAGAGCTCGAGCTTGGTCGGTTTAACGGCAGGGCTACTAATCACGTGACCAGCCTCTTCCCCCTCCCCCACCGCTGTCAACAGAGGATTCTGAAGCCGCGCTATTCCCATTGGTGCGAAGCGATGTCAATCACTGGTTACACCCAGTCGCGGAGGCGGACCGCCAAAGAGGGCGTTACCCCCGCTGACCCCGTCGCCCGCAGCTCCGAAATCCTTAAAGCAAATCCCAAAGTAAATGTCCGCTTTCTGATTTATTTCCATTTCCCTCCGAGGGAAGTTGGGGCGTTTGTGAAGCGTCTCCTGCGGCCGGAGTCTGATGTATCGCTGAGAGGTAGGAGGAGACCGCTCGGCCCGTCGGTTTGATGCCGGTTCCCCGGGGAGGGAGAGGATGAAGACGGTGAGAGAGGGGGCGGACAGGATGTTTGTCCCGGTGGGGACAGGAGGGGCTCATCTGTGGAAATGTCTGAGCCCACGGTGGTGGCGATTCACCACATTGGGGGCAAACACCGGCAGACTGTTGTCCTGCAAGCGGGGCCAATGGTCCGGGCAAAGTGGGGATGGGAGTGGTGTTGGGGGCCCGGGTCTTATTGAATGACAGGACGGTGTAGAGGGGCTGAGTGGCCTTATCCTGTTCCTGGTGTCTGTGTGTTCAAATACAAGGAATAACCAGACCCTTCCCGGGCCTGCAGGATGTCCCAGTCGGTGTTGTTGGGACCGGTGCTCGGAGCCCAGTTGTTCCCAGACTGTGTCAACTATTTGGCTGAGAGACCATATCCAACATTTCCAAATCTGATACTGACACGAAATGTGTGTTCATAGAAACATAGAAAACCTACAGCACAATTCAGACCCTTCAGCCCACAAAGCTGTGTCGAACGTGTCCTTACCTTAAAATTACCTAGAGTTACCCATAGCCCTCTATCTCTCTAAGCTCCATGTACCTGTCTAAAAGTCTCTTAAAAGACCCTATCGTATCCGCCTCCTCCACCATTGCTGGCAGCCCATTCCACACACTCACCACTCTCTGAGTAAAAAACTTTCCCCTGACAATCTCCTCTGTCCCTACTCCCCAGCACCTTAAACCTGTGTCCTCTTGTGATAGCAATTTCAGCCCTCGGAAAAGCCTCTGACAATCCACGCGATCAATGCTTCTCATCATCTTGTACACCTCTATCAGGTCACCTCTCATCCTCCAGCTTGAACTCCATCTGTCACTTCACAGCCAAGTTTTGCATCCTATCAAAGTCCCGCTGTAACCTCTCCTCCGTCACTCCAAGGAGAAAAGGCCAAGTTCACTCAACCTATTCTCATAAAGCATACTCCCCAATCCAGGCAACATCTTTGTAAATCTCCTCTGCACCCTTTCTATGGTTTCCACATCCTTCCTGTTGTCAGGCAACCAGAACTGAGCACAGTACTCCAAGTGGGGTCTGACTGGGGTCCTATATAGCTGCAACATTACCTCTCGGCTCCTAAATTCAATTCTGCGATTGATGAAGGCCAATGCACCATATGCCCTTTTAACCACAGAGTTAACGTGTGTAGCAGCTTTGAGTGTCCTATAGACTCGGACCCCAAGGTCGCTCTGATCCTCGACACTGCCAAGAGTCTTGCCATTAATACTATATTCTGCTATCATATTTGACCTACCAAAATGAGCCACTTCACACTTATCTGGGGTTAACTCCATCTGCCACTTCTCAGCCCGGTTTTGCATCCTATCAATGTCCAGATGTAACCTCTGACAGCCCTCCACACTATTCACAACACCCCCAACCTTTTTTGTCATAAGCAAATTTACTAACTTCCTCATCCAGGTCATTTATAAGAAGAGTAGGGGTCCCAGAACAGATCCCTGAGGCACACCACTGGTCACCGACCTCCATGCAGAATATGACCCATCTACAACCACTCTTTGCCTTCTGTGGGAAAGCCAGTTCTGGATCCACAAAACAATGTCGCCTTGGATCGCATGCCTCCTTACTTTCTCAGTGAGCCTTTCATGGGGTACCTTGTTAAAGATCATCTGAAAACCCAGGCAAACAACATCCACTGGCTCTGCTTTATCTATCCTACCTGCTATTTCCTCAAAGAATTCCAAGTGATTTGTCAGACATAATTTCCTCTAAAGGATTCCTGCTGACCTTGGCCTACTTCATAAGGCGTCCCCAATTACAGTACCCAAAAAACTCACCCTTAATACACACAAACACCTTCCTGACCATTGTGGTCAGCCGAACTGTCCTATAATTTTCTTTCTTCTGCCTCCCGCTCATTTGTACTTATTAGTCCACCAGAACCATTCCAAAATCTGGTGATTGGTGATACATCATTACTCATTACTTTAAGAGAAAACTAAGGGGGAAATTATTTGTTCAGAGATGGGGAGAGTGTGCAATGAGCTGCCAGAGCAAGTGGCAGGGATGATTTCAACCTTTAAGAGAAGTTTGCTTTGGTCCATGGATGAGAAGGATGTGGAGGGCTATGGTCCAGGTGGAAGTTGTTGGAACTCGGCAGATTAATGTTTTGGCATGAACTAGATTGGCCGAATGGCATTTTCCTGTATTGTGGTGTTCTCTGACTCTAATGCCTTCACAATCTCTTCAGCTACCTCTTTCTGAACCCTGAGGTGTTCACGTTCTGGTCCAGGAGTCTTATCTACTTTCAGGCCTTTCAGCTTCCAAAGTGTGTTCTTTCCTTGATAAAAAGCATGTATCCTCACTTCTGCCCCAGATACTCCTGAATGGCTGGCATTTATGTAATAAATTTAATGACACAATTGTAGTGTGTGACTTCAATCTGCAGGACACTTGAGAAAGTCAGATTTGTGTCAGATCGCAAGAGAGGGAATGTATTGAATTCCTACGAAAGGGCTTTTTAGAGCTGCTGATGGTTGAGCCTACTCGGGGAACTACAATCTTTGACTGGGTGTCGTGTAATAACCCAGATCATATTAGGGAGGTTAATGTAAAGGAACCATTAGAAGGCAGGGACAATAATATGATTCAATTCCTACTGCAATTTGTGAGGGAGGAGCATAGGTCACATGCGTAGTGTCACAATGGAACAAAGGGAATTACACAGGCATGAGAGAGGTGATTCTCCAGGTGGATTGGAGAAGGATACTGGTGGGGATGACGCCAGAGCAGAAATGGCTGACGTTTCTGAGAATAGTTCATAATGTACAGGACAGATATGTCCCAACGAAGTAGCTCTCAAACAGCGGGGCTAGGCTACCGTGGCTGACAAAGGAAGTTAAGGACTGTATAAAAGTGAAGGAAAGTGCATATAAGGTAGCAAAAGTGAGTAGGAAGTTAGATAATTGGGTAGCTTTTAAAATCCAAAACAGGCAATGAAAAATAGATAAGAATGCTAAAGGTAAAATAAGAGGGCAAACTAGACAATAATATAAACTAGTTATAAAAATGTGAAAGGGAGGCGACAGTTGACATTGGACCGCTGGAAAATGATGCTCATGAGATAGAAATGGGGACGAGATGGTAGATGAACTTGATAGGGACTTTGCATCGTCTTCTCTGTGGAAGACACTAGCAGTGTGCCAGTGATCCGTGAGTGTCAGGGAGCAGGAGTGAGTGCCATTGCTATTACAAAGGAAAATGTGCTAGACAAACTCAGGTTCTTAACATGGATAAGTCACCTGGACCAGATGGACTACATCTCAGAGTCCTGACAGAGGTTGCTGAGGAGAGAACAGATGCATTGGTCATGACCTGTCATGAATCGCTTGATTCTGGCATGGTCCCAGAGGTCAGGAAGATTGCAAATGTCAATCCACTCTTTGAGAAGGGAGAAAGGCAAAAGAAAGCAATGTATAGTCCTGTTAGCCTAACGTCAGTGGCTGGGGAAGGGTTGGAGTCTATTATAACAAATGAGGTTTTAGGGTACTAGGAGACTTATGATGAAATAAGTCAAAGCCAGCATAGCTTCTGTACAGGGAAATATTGCCTGGTCAGTCAGGGCAGTACAGGATATGCCGAGGAGGCAGATGCATGGGGTTGAGTAAGAACTGGGATCAGCCATGATAGAACGGTGGAGCAGACTTGATGGGGCTGAATGGCCTAATTCTGCTCCTATGACTTATGGTCTGATACTGCTGGTGTCTTACACAGTGAAGATTGACACAAAATACTTATTACATTCGGCCGCTATTTCTTTGCTTTATTAATAACTCGCCAGCATCACCTTCCAGCAGTACAATATCCATACTTGCCTCTCTTTTACTCTTTATATATCTGAAAAAGACATTTTTATACTTGATATTATTGGCTCACTTATCTTAATTTTTCATCTTGTCTCTCCTGTGCGTCTTTTTTTGTTGTCTCCTGTTGGTTATGTAAAAGTTTCCAATCCTCTAACTTCCCAATATTTTCTTGCTATATTATATGACCCCACTTTTGCTTTTATTATCAAAAACAGGAGAAAATCTGTGGATGCTGGAAATCCAACCAACACATACACAAAATGCAGGAGGAACCTAGGAGGCCAGACAGCATATATGGGAAATAGTAAACAGATGATGTTTCGGGCCGAGACCCTTTATCAGGACTGGGGGAAAAAAAAAGATGAGATGTCAGAGAAAGAAGTGTGGGGGTGAGAGGGGTGGAAGAAGTTGGAGGAGATAGGTGAAACTGGGAGAGGGGGAGTAGTGAAGGGAAAAACTTTCTAGGATATCATTTCCTTAACAATTCTCGAAAGATCATAGCCAATGACTCTACATCTCTTCAGCCACCTCTTTCAGATCTCTGGGGTGTACACCATCTGGTCCAGGTGACCTACTTATCTTCAGACCATCTCTGTTTCCCAAGAACCTTCTCCTGAGTAACGTAACTTTACACATTCTGACAACTGACATCTGGGACTTTCATATTCCTGCCAGTGTCTTCGACAGATAAGAGTGATGTACAATACTTATTCAGTTCCATTACCATCACCTTGCACCCCCACCCCATTACTGCCTCTCCAGCATCATTTTTCAGTGGTCCGATATCCACTTCCACCTCTCTTGTACACTATATGTACCTGAAGAAAAATTTGGTATCCTTTTTAATACTACTGGCTAGCTCACCTATGTGTTCCATCTTCCCCTTCTTATTTATTTTAGTTGCATTCTGTTGGTTTTTAAAAGCTTCCCAATCCTCTAACTTCCTGGTAATTTTTTGTTCTGTGCCCTCTCTTTGGTTTTTATGTTGTCTTTGGTTTCTCTTATCAGCCATTGCTGCTCTGTTTTCATCCCTGCCCATGTTCTTTTCAAATTAATTTTGACCAGATTTTCTCTCATGCCTCTCTAGTCCTTTTTTGTTTCGACATCTGACTTTAGCTTCTCCTTCTCCAATGTCAGGGTGAATTTGTTCATATTATGATCACTTGCCCCTGAGGGTTCTTTGAACTTAAGTGACCCAATTAATTCCGCTTCATTACAACACACAATCCAGAATAGCTGATCACCAAGTGGTCTCAACCACCAGCTACTCTAAAGAGCATCTTGTAGACATTCTAGGAATTCCTCGTCTTGACACCAACACCATCCTAATTTTCCTAATCACCTGCATGACAATCCCCCATGACTATTGTAACATTGCCCTTTTGGCACGCACTTTCTATCTCCCATTGTAATTTGTGGACCACATACTCACTACTGTTTGGAGGTCTCTCTACAATTCCCATCAGGGATTTTTTTTTACATTTGCTGTTCCTTAATTCTACCCACAGGTTCTAGACCTTCCAACCCTCTGCCAGCTCGTTCTAATGATTTTATTTACTATTTTACCAACAGATCCACACAACCCCACTACCAGCTTGTTCTTTCAAAAAACATATGTATCCGGGAAACAAGAGGACCTGCAGATGCCAGAAATCTAGAGAACTACACACAAAGTGCTGGAGGAGCTCAGCATGTCAGGCAGCATCTATGGATGGGAATCAACATTTCAGGCCAAGACCCTTCATCGGGACTCTTGATACCCACATACCTGGAATATCAACAAGCAAAGAAAATAGAAAGTAGTGTGAAATAGGGAAAACCTTTGACAAAATTTAGTTCAAGGCTTAAAAAAACCTGCCAAACAGAGCTCAATGGTTAGCAAATACAACAAAGGCAATAAACACTTCCATCAAAACCGACATTGACTTTTTTAAAAATATCTTGCTGCCACTTCAATCCGTAAAATTTACAAAGATAAGTAAGAACTTTAGAAAAGACTATTTACGCTCAAACCCACTTAGATTAACAGTACCTTGGACAGAAGGAGGAAGAGAATTAACACACATGAAAAAGAAATCACACAACAGTCAGAAAAAACCTCAGTATATATTTTCATCAAAAAATAACAGGATTCAGTGCTCCATGTGTGTATATGCAATTGTGATAAGAGATACAGACGAAAAAACTTAAATGAGAGGCCAACTCAGAAAAATGAATCACCACTGTCAAAGAAAACATTAACCAGTGGAATGAGTATGACCCTCCATGGGAGACATCCCAATGATCTGAGCAGATGAGATGGTGACAAGGAAGCTTCGAGAACCTGACTGAGAGTTGGAGACCTCTTCCCAGAAACAGAGGGGTTCCTTGCAGAAATACAGGACAAGCTGGTTAACAAACAGAAAAAAAAAATGAAAATACAAACAAACAAGGCAGAAAGTACAGAAAATGCCAAGAGAAACCAGACACAATCCAACACATTCCAGGATCCTGCAGCAGTTCAACTCAATCTGATCATTTACAAAGGTACAGTCAAGTGGTAAATATCATTCACCAAAATCTTGCTCTAAAATACAAACTCATGAATGCCCTCCATCACTTCATAAAGGCACCATAAATTCAAGCCTGATCCCGTTTCAGGATCAAAATCTGACAAATTCTGTGATAATCAATACATTATTTCAGATAGGACAATCCATAATAACCATCTGGATATAATATTACAGGATAAACAAGCAGGAACAACTCCCTCAATAGATAAAACCATTTCCAACACACACATCCTCGACCAGTGGAGCACCTCACCACAGGTATTGTTTGTGTCATCGGTCAGAGAAACAAAAGATTTTCTCTGTCAATCAGCTTCCAAATGTTGTTACTCTGCCATTCGTTGCCATGTCCTGCTGCTGATTCCCTTCTCCTCATCATACGTTCTTACCCCAACCATCGTCCAGAGCCCCAAACTCTGCCCTGTGCAGACCCGCCTCTGGTTTCTGACCCTGTTTCATTGAACATCCAACTGATGGTTTCCCATTCTGCTTTCAGTCTTTAGAGGACAGTGGTGTTTTCTAACAACCTTTGAGAAGCAGGGAAAATGACCCATAATGTGGAAATGTACAGTGAATAAGGAGGTTAACTACCAATGTCATTCTTCCTTAGCCCAGAGATTAGAGGGGTGAAGAACATCTCAAACAGAACTGCAGTCAGCTCGACTTCTTCAGACTGCAGAGAATTCAAGGGAAACCTCTTCACCCACAGAGTGGTGACTGTTTGGAACCCATCACCACAGGCAGAGCAAGAGAGGAACAACAAGGGAGGATTTAAATTGACCGTCATGGAACTGAATCACTGGCAGGGTCCAGCCGGCCTGAGTTGACTCTCTACTGTACAGTAGTTGTGTTATAAATTCACTGAGTACCGGAGACAGAATTTAAAATAGAACTGATTTATTTGTCACAGATCCAGAATATTAAACTCCAGTCCCATTAAAGGTGAATATGCAGCAGAAGAAACTCCTCCCATGCCCAGTGACCAGGGTGCAGAACTGGGTGTGGTGACCAGCAGCAATAATTGCAGAGTTCAGCACCGACAGTCACTCTCGAAATTGCAATCAGCAACTGTGATGGACAAATATCCAGCATGCAGCTTATTGAAACTTTTTCCCCCAGTGTGAACCCGGTATTGTATCACAAGGTTACATTACTGAGTTAATCGCTTACCACATTCACAGCAGGTGAACGGCCTCTCCCCAGTGTGAACTAAATGATTCACATTTAGTGGAGATGGCTGAGAGAATCTCTTCCCAATGTCTGAGCAGGTGATCGGCCTCTACCCAATGTGAACTCGCTGGTGTCTCAGCTGATGAGATGACTGAGCGAATCCCTCCCCACATTCTGACCAGGTGAACGGCCTCTCCCCTGTGTGAACTGACTGGTGTGCCAATAGGGAGGATAATCGAGTGAATCCCTTTCCACAGTCTGAGCAGGTGAATGGCTTCTCCCCAGTGTGAACTCGCTAGTGTCTCTGTAGGTGAGATGATAAAGTGAATCCTTTCCCACAGTCTGGGCAGGTGAATGGCCTAACCCCAATGTGAACTTGCTGGTGTCTATGAAGGTTGGATGATCGATGGAATCCCCTCCCACAGACTGAGCAGGGGAATGGTCTCTACCCAGTGTGAACTGACCGGTGTCTCAGTAGATGTGATGATCGTGTGAATGCTTTCCCACATTCACAGCAGGTGAACGGCCTCTCCCCAGTGTGAACTTGCTGGTGTGTCACTAGATTGGATGATCGATGGAATCCCTTCCCACATTCACGGCAGGTGAATGGCCTCTCCCCAGTGTGAACTCGCTGGTGTACCTTCAGATGAGATGACGAAGTGAATCCTTTCCCACATTCATGGCAGGTGAACGGCCTCTCCCCAGTGTGAACTCGCTGATGTACCTTCAGTTTAGATGAGCAAGTGAATCCTTTCCCACATTCTGAGCAGGTGAATGGCCTCTCCCCAGAGTGATCTGACTGGTGTTCCAATAGGGAGGATGACCGAGTGAATCCCTTTCCACAGTCTGAGCAGGTGAATGGCTTCTCCCCAGTGTGAACTTGCTGGTGTCTCTGTAGGGTGGATGATTGATGGAATCCTTTCCCACAGTCTGAGCAGGTGAACGGTCTCTCCCCAGTGTGAACTCGCTGGTGCATCTGTAGGTTGGATGACCGAGTGAATCTCTTCCCACAGTCTGAGCAGGTGAACGGCTTCTCCCCAGTGTGAACTCGCTGGTGACTCTGTAGGTGGGCTGACTGAGTGAATCCCTTCCCACAGTCTGAGCAGGTGAACGGCTTCTCCCCAGTGTGAACTCGCTGGTGACTCTGTAGGTGGGATGACTGAGTGAATGTCTTCCCACAGACTGAGCAGGTGAACGGCCTCTGCCCAGTGTGAACTGACCGGTGTCTCTGTAGGGTGGAAGAGTGAAGGAAACTCTTCCCACAGTTTGAGCAGGTGAAATCCCTCTCTGCAGTGTGAACTGCCTGATGTATCAGTAGGTGAGACGCCTGAGTGAATCCCTTCCCGCACTGTGAGCAGGTGAATGGCCTCTCTCCAGTGTGAACTCTTTGATGTACCTTCAGTTTAGATGAAAAAGTGAATCCCTTCCCACAGTCCGAGCAGGTGAATGGTCGCTCCCCGGTGTGCACTCGCTGGTGAGCCATTAGATTAGATGACCGAGTGAATCCTTCCCCACAAACTCAGCAGATAACCAGCTTCTACCCAGTGTTAACTGACTGGTGTGTCTACAAGTGAGAAGACCGACTGAATCCCTTCTCACACACAGAACAGGTAAATGGCCTTGTCCAAGTGTCAACTTACTGATGTACCTTCAGTTGAGATGACTGTCTGAATCCATTCCCACTGTCTGAGCAGGAAGGATGTTCGAGTGAATCCCTTGCTCCACTTCTTAAATATCTGGACAGACAGCAAAACTGGCGTGTTGTGTTCGAGATTCCCATAGACAAATTCCTTGTCATTTTTAACCTGTAAAAAAGATTTACAAAGTCCATCAATGGGTGTAGGACAACATTTCAGATGAGATCACTTTAGTCACCAAGGTGTGATCTGACATCACACTGTTACAGTGAGGGTCAACCCAAGTTGGAGCGAGAAATCATCTTCTAACTGGGCACAGTGCTGGTATCTGGAATGACAATCAAACTCTCTGATGCTCTTCCTGTCTCTAAAGAATGGGGCATTTCTGCCATCTCCAATCTGTGACCTGGCTCAGTTTGACTCTTCCACTAGTATTATTCCCTGTTCCCACTGAGCTGCATGGGTGCCTGGCCCCACAGTAACAGAAACACTCTCACACAAATAGCCTTTGTTAACGTGCAGCTGGGATTTTCTTTTATCTACTGTTAACTTAAAGTGCCACAGTTTTAACGCCATGTAAATATCTCCTACTCAGATGTACGGTTGGTCTGCACGGCTGTTAAAAGGAATTAGAGTGAATGTTAGTATTACTTAAGGTTCTTGTCTCAGTCATAGAAAAGAACAACACAGAAACAGACCCTTTGACCCATCTAGTCTGTGCTGAACTATTTAAACTTTCTACTCCCATATCCCTACCATCCAGGTACTTGTACAAACCTCTGAAATGTTGAAATTGAGCTCGCATGCATCACTTGTGCTTTCTGCTCATTCCACACCTGGATGACCATCTGTGTGAAAAAGTTTCCCCTCATGTTCCCCTTAACTTTTCACCTTTCACCCTTAACCCATGGCCTGTGGATGTAGTCCCACCCCATCTCAGTGGTAAAAGCCAGCTTGCATTTACCCTATCTATACCCCTCATAATTTTGTTACACCTCCATCAAATCTCCCTTTATTCCTTGGAATGTTCTAAAGTCCTGACCTGTTCAATCTCCCCTTATAACCGAAGTCCTCCAGACCTGGCAACATCCTTGTGAATTTTCTCTGAACTCTTTCAACCTCTTTTATATCTTTCCTGCAGGTTGGTGACCAAAACTGCACTCCAAATTAGATCTCACCAATGTCTTGTACAACGTTAACAAAACATCCATCTCCTGTACTCAGTACTTTGGTTTATGAAGGCCAATGCGCCAAAATTTTTTTCTTTTTTCCATCCCTATCTACCTGTGACACCATTTTCAGTGAATTATAGAGCTGTATTCCCAGATCCCTTTCTTCAACAACACTCCTCAGTGCCCATCCATTCACTCTGTAAGACCTAGGTCCTATCAAAAACCTCACACTTGTCTGCATTAAATTCCACTTTCCATTTCTCAACCCATATTTCCAGCTGGTCCAGATCACACTGCAAGCCATGATAGCCTTCCTCACTGTCCACTACACCCCCAACCTTGGTGTCATCCACAAATTTGCTGATCCAGTTAACCACACTATCATCCAGATTACTGATATAGATGACAAGCAACAACAGATCCAGCACCGATCCCTGTGGCACACCACTAGTCACAGGCTTCCAGTCAGAGAGGCAACCATCTTCTACCACAGTCTGGCTTCTCCCAAAGCCAATGTCTCATCAAATTTACTATCTCATCTTGAATGCTGAGTGACTAAACCTTCTTGACCAACCTCCCATATAAGACTTCATTAAGTGCCTTGCTAAAGTCTATGTAGACAACGTCCACTGCCTTGCCCTCATCCACTTTCCTGATAACTTCCTCGAGAAACTCTATAAGATTGGTTAGCCATGACCTACCATGCACAAAGCCACACTGTCTATTCTTAATCGGTCCACATTGATCCAAATACTTATATATCTGCTTCCTGCACATATGTTCCAATAACCTTCCCACTACTGATGTCAAGCTCACCAATGTATAATTTCCTAGTTTATTTTTAGAGCTTTTCTTGAACAGCAGAACAACATTGGCTGTCCTCCAATCCTCCAGTACCTCACCTGACACTGAGGGTTATTTAAATATCTGTGTTTAGGTCCTGACAATTTCTGCACGTGTCTTCCACAGAGTCCCAGGGAACAACTTGCCAGGCCCTGGGGATTTATCCACGCTAATTTGCCTTGAGACAGCAAACACCTCCACCTCTATAATCTGTACAGGGTCCATGAAGATGATACCGTTTTGCCTCACTTCTATAGACTCTGTGTCCATCTCCTGAGCAAATACGGATGCAAAAACACTATTTAAAATCTCTCCTATCTATTTTGACTCCTCATATAGATTACCATTCTGATCTTCCAGTGTGGGCATGTTTCTGTGTCAGAGTGGATTTCTTTTTGGGTAGATGATTTGTTAACACTTAAATGACTTTGGCCACCAGACTTCTATTTTAACTGTTTGACAAAGGACTGTGGATTGAGTCCACCACGATGGGCTTCCTAAAAGGTGTAAATACCAGATGCTTCTGGTGCCTGATGCTGTAGTTTTGAAGACAGTCTTATCTATACATTATAAATATTAATTGTCTTCTATGTTAGCGCGTAAAATGCCAAATAAATGTATTGTGGATTGAACTAAAGGCTGTGGACACCAACACAGACATGTTGGCGTCAGAAGGAAAGGATGAAATCGAAGGTGTGATGTTTGTATGTAACTTCAAAAGGAAGTATTGTCTGTAACTTTTTAAGTAGCAATTGCCTTTGTGTTTAGCATATAAATATCGAGCCCACATTTTAGCTAGCAGACCTTTCTGCGGAAAGCGTCTCCGTCCGTAAGATGCCTGCTGTACCATGTTGTGTCGAATAAAGAAGCTGCTTTGTATCACCAGTGACTCTGTCTCTCCAGTGATTTCATCCACTCTCCAACATTTGGTGTCAGGAGTGGGATACCTTCGTGACCCGTCGTGTGGCCAGTGTTCCTAGCAGTCTAAGTTGGTGAGTATTTTTCTAAAATAACACTCACACTTGGATCTGTTCAGTCGGTGGACACACGGGAACATGAGGTATCACGAACGTGGAGAAATGACTGGTAGATATTAAAGTAGTGTGTGCGTGTGCATGTGTGTTTATGTAAGTGAGGAATCTTTGCATGTTAACTTGGTGAGAGTTGAACCACCAGTTGCGAAAGGTGGTAACCAACGGTACGGTTCGAGACGTCAGCGTGGGGGTGTGTATACTCGTTCGGGGAGCTGCATTTTAGTGTATGCGTGTGCAAGTGTGATGCAAGGGAATACAGCAGGCATCAAGAGTTCGGGTACTCAAAAGTGGCAGATTGTGGAATATGTACTCTGCAGTTTTATATTTTGCGTAGTGTGGAAATTAGTATGGAGATATCTCAGGGAGAGGTTTTACCCAGATAAGTCTACCAGAATGGCACCTATTGAAGTCAGGCAACGTCAGGCTGAGAACCCTGATGATCCGAGCCAGCCCTTGACCTTGATTACAACTATTCATAAGCCCTTCACCCCTGGGGAGAAACAGAGCATTTTGTCCGAGTTGCCCTCACTTAAAGTCGCCTGTGGGAATTCAGAATTCTGGCGCAAACTCGAGGAAATGGTTGAAATTCACCAGATGCACCCTAAAGATATACTGTGTTAGTGAAAGTCAAGTGCCTGAGGAATATGTGGGACAGTATGGCCCAGGGGGTGCGGGATGGTACATGGGCAACTACAGGGAGCGGCAGTAATGAAGAAAGATATCGCTCCTTTAAAGAGGAAGTGAGGCAGCGCCTGGGGGGAGGCAAGAGCAGCTGGGGAATGATAATGGCAGTGATTCAAAAGGCTGACGAGACAGCCATGGATTACGCAGAACGTAAATACCGAGTGTACGAAGAGTATTCAGGGTTGGATAACCCAGGGAGGGACGACCCAGTCTTCCTAAAAATGCTGAAGGAAGGGCTGAGTTCAGCCCACCAAGAAGTTTTAGATTTAGGTATAATGGTAGGGTCCAACTACTCTGAGATAGTTTCGTGAGCCAGTGAGATTGACCAAAGAAAAGGCAAGATAAATCGTAAAGTGGGTATAGTGGATGCAGCTGCTGTGATATCCCGGAGGGTTTGCTTTGCTTGCCAGCAGCCAGGGCACTTTGTAAAGGACTGCCGGACCAGGTACAAGGCAGTGAAGGAGCTGATATGCTACAGCTGTGGCCTATCGGGACATTGCTGGAGACAGTGTCTAAAAGGGAGGGGGAAAACCCAGGCGAAGGAGACAGCAGACACCCAGTCACTCACCCCACCAGTCTGACTGTTGGTCAGATCAAGGAGTTAGTGACAGCGCCTCTTAAGGCAGAGAAGGATGTGGCAGCAGGCTTCACGGCCAGTGCTGGTGACTCACGGATGTACATAACGGCATTGTTAGGGGGACGGCAATGCAATATGTTAGTGGACACAGGGGCATCTGTATCGATAACAGACTTGCCCTTACCAACGACCAGACAGGCCAGTTATATCAGGGGTGTAGGAGGGAAAACAGTAAAAGCAGAAAGAAGCGAGATGCAAATACTAGAAATCGGGGGAGTACAGCTTCCAGTGTATTTTTGGGTATGTCCAAATAATGAGGGCACGATCCTTGGAACAGACATCCTCAGGGAAGCAGGAGCTGTTATAGATTCAGGAAAAGGAGAAATCCACTCTAACATTCTGTACTGACCTTCTCCATGTCTCTATGACAGAGAAGCTGGGCAAATTTGATTGTCAGGGGAAACTGGTAGGAATGACAACAGAGCGGCAATGGCTGGAGTTTCTGGCAGCAATTCGGGAGCTGAGTGATAGATACATCCCAAAGAACTGGAGGCATTTTAAAGACAGGAGAGCACAACCATGGCTGAAATGAGAAGACAAAGCCAACGAGAGGCAAATAATAGAAAAAAAAACATTGGGGAGCTTTTAGAAACCAACAGAAGGTAACTAAAGAAAGTCAGATGATCTCAGGGTGTGGAATTATGATATTGTAGTAATTAATGAGTCTTCTTAGCACCCAACAGTCTGAGGCATTTAGGGGAACAAAATATCTGGAGTCTCAAAATCACTTGAAAACCAAGGTTCCCTGCACCAGTTCCCTTTCAACTTTTATTTTGGAAGGCACATACAAACTCTACACCCTCAAAATTCACCTCTGAAGAACTCCCGCTACCAAGTACACCTTTCAAAAAGATACCTTTCTCCAATTTAGAATCTCAAGAGGGGTCCAGACCTCTCTGTTTCCATATTTACTTGGAATCTCATTGCATTATGATCACCAGGTACAAAGTGTTCCCCTACACTAATTTCTGTCACTAGCTCTGGACCATTTGCTAATAGCTTATTGCACACTTCTACATCGGGAATTTTACCGACTGACTAAGGTCACATTTGACAAACTCTACCCCTGCTAGTCCTTTTACAGTATGGGAGCCCCAGTCAATATATGAAAAGTTAAAATCACTTACTGTATCAACCTTTGTTTCTTGGCATAGTCTGCGATCTCTCTACAAATTTGTTCCTCTCAATCCCTCAGACTGTTGGGTGCAACTAAGTCCCAGTAATGGCTACAACATCATAATTCCCTGTCCTGAGCTCATCTAGCTCTCCTACGATGCTTCTTGCATTGTGATATACACAGCTCAGCACATTCATCGCACCATGCTCAACCATTTGATTGCTGACTCTATCTGAGGTCTGAACAACAGCTGACTGGTGTCAAGAAAACAAACTCTCCCTCATTGTCACAAAAAACAAAGGAGTTGATTGTGGACGACAGGAGGAATGGAGACAGGCTAACCCCTATTGACATCAATGGATCTGGGGTTGAGAGGGTGAACAGCTTTAAGTTCCTCGGCATAAACGTCACCGAGGAACTCATGTGGTCTGTACATACTGGCCATGTGGTGAAAAAGGCAGAATAGTGCCTCTTTCACCTCAGATGATTGAAGTTTAGTGTGGGCCCCCAAATCCTAAGAACATTCTACAGGGGCACAATTGAGAGCATCCTGACTGACCGGATCACTGCCTGGTATGGGACCTTTACTTCCTTCAATCACAAGACTCTGCAGAGAGTGGTGCGGACAGCCCAGCGCATCTGTAGATGTGAACTTCCAACTATTCAGGACATTTACAGAGACAGGTGTGTAAAAAGGGCCCAAATGATATTGGGGACCCAATTCACCACAAACACAAACTGCTCCTGCTGCTACCATCCAGGAAACTGTACCACAGCAAAAGGACCAACAGGCTCCAGGACAGCTTTGTTCAGCAGGACATCAGACTGATTAATTCATGCTGACACAATTATATTTCTATGTTATATTGACTGTCCTATGTACAAACTATTTATTATAAATTACTATAACTTGCACATTTAGCTGGAGAGGTAACATAAAGATTTCTACTCCTCATGTATATGAAGGATCTAAGTAATGAAGTCAATTCAATTCCATTCACCCTCTCCACTATCTGTTCTAGCATTCTCCCTCCCACCTCCCCCCTGCAACTTTAGTTTAACCAACACCCCCGACCCCCCACACTCGCACAAGCCAGCCTTACCACTAGAATATTAGACCTCTGCTAGTTTTAATTCCCGAACTAACAAATCCCTTGTCACCGCTTTGACTTTCTTCTGCCAGGTAATTTCCCCCTCCCCCCCAAAAGTATCTAAAGTGGTCCACCTGTTGTTGTGTGGGATGGCCACAAGAGTACTCTGTGATGGCTATTTAAACTCATTCCACTTCCTGACGCTCACCCAGTTTCCTATGTCCTGTACCTTGGGTGAAACCCACCTCTCTTCATGTCATAGCTATAACCACCTCCCCCCCACAAACTCCCGGATGATCCAGAATTCATCCATTTCCAGCTCCAACTCCTTAGAGTGAAGGGTTACAAGCTGCAGCTGGATGCACATCTTGTAGGTGAAGGCATCAGGGACACTGGAGGTCTCCCCATCTTCCCACCAATGTCCCCTCTAAATTGTAATGACAAGTGTGTGCAAAAATATCTTGTGCTGTCCAATTTTTACCCAGTGGCAACAAAATGTGCACACTGAATTTTATATAGAGAGGTATTCATTTTAACAGCTAGCAAATCACTGTTAATAAAAAGTTTGATCTCCTCTGGGTTCGATTCAGTTCATCCGCACTCTCACACAACCTATGTAGCAGGCCTGCAGCGGGTAATGAAGGATTTTCTCGCCAGAGCTTTTGTACACTGTCCATACGTGATTTGCTTGTTAAATGATGCTTTAAAAACTCAGATATCCAAATATCACTCCACTTCTTCCCACTTGCAAATTCTCCAGCAATTTTTGCATCGCCACAATACACACAGGTAACACCAGTTTCTGTATCGTACATAAATATTTCCCCTGAACCCTCCCCCAGGTGACTGACGGTGGTGAACTCATTGATGGCAATGCCAATGAATATGAAGGGAAGGGCAGTAGTCTGTCTCATTGGAGTCTGGCACATTTGTGATGTGAAAGCTACTTGTTGCCCAGGGCAAAGGTGTTTGGTATCATTATGTACCCAGAAAGAATGGGTCAAAACATGTTCTCACGGACAGACAACAGGAAATCTGCAGATGCTGGAAATTCAAGCAACGCACATCAAAATTGCTGGTGAACGCAGCAGGCCAGGCAGCATCTCTAGGAAGTGGTGCAGTCGACATTTCGGGGGTCTCGGCCCGAAACGTCGACTGTACCTGTTCCTAGAGCTGCTGCCTGGCCTGCTGCGTTCACCAGCAACTTTGATGTGTGTTGCATGGCGGTGTAAAACGTGGTTTTGTTGCTGTCAAATAAAAGTTCAATTCTGCCAGAATATGTTTGTTATTAGTAACCCACGGTACGTATAAAGAACACAACACCCCTGACATCTCCTTCGTACCTGCTTCCAAGCACCTTAAAACTGTGCCCTCTCTGCAGATTTCCTCTCGTTTGTGACTGGAGGCAGAACAAAGGTGATTTTCTCAACAGCTGATGTAAAAGATTTTGTTCCCTTTCTCCGAGTTCCCAGTCCTTGCATTTAGATAGCTGGAGCTCAGCTCTGTCTGAGAGATCCATCAGTTCCCATTCCCTCATCAGCCGGAAGCTCCCCGGGGTCCGTGTACGGATCGTGGGGCTGAGAGAGAGGGACGAGAGCACGACTGTCCCGGGATTGCTGGGCACAGTGTCCGTATCTCAAAGCAATTACCCCTCAGTCGGTAGTGAAAACAGTCGCACGGAGAAACACTCACCGGCAGCGACATCCGAGGCCTTTTGTGTACTGCGCATGCGTGATATTCGGGACCCGCCGCAACCCTGACGCCTGCGCATTTGATCGGTGCTTCAGAGACGGCGAAAACTGCAGCGCAGAGCTTTCTGGGTAATCATGGTGCCATTAAAAGTTTCTGCAAGCACAGGTTCCATGTCCATACCTCAGTTTTTTTTTGTGTAGAAAACTCAGCAGCTCTTTTAACGCAGAAAGCAGCTCCCATAAAACAATACACTTACACTTTCCGCGTGTTTAATGCCAAAGTAGAACGTTCTTACAAATGCAGATAAGAAACACAAGAGATTCTGCTGTTGCAGGAGATGTGGACACAAACACATAAAATGCTGGAGGAACCCTGCAGTTCAGGCAGCAACGAAGCAGAGGAGTACACAGCCAATGCATGTTGAAGGGGCTTGGCCTAAACGTTGTTTATTTGTTCCTCTCCACATTTGCGGCCTGATCTGTTGATTTCCTCCAGTATTTTGCAGAAATTCACCACCTTTTCTTTCAATCAAACAAACAGTTTCAAAATGTTTCTGGTCTTTCATTTGTAGCCACATCCTGCTGGTCTGATTCCTCTTCTTCCTCTTCCTTGTAAACTCTCGGCCCCATCTCTTTCTGGAGCCCCAAAGCCCTGACTCAGGCTGGTTTCGGACTGTGCACCATCGAAGATTCACTCCCTAGTCTGCTGTCAGACTTTCGAGGCGCATTGCAACAACCCAACTGTCATAGACACAGTCCTTTGAAATGAGTGAAAATGACAGAACATGTTGAAAAGAGCGGGGAAGAAGGAGTTTAACCAACTTCATCCAGAGCTCTGAAGGACATCAAACCACAGTGAGCTCATCGTCTTATTCAGCCCAGAGAGAAGCATGAAGGAAATCCATGCAGGTGTATAGGATGATGAGAGACATTAGCTGTGTGGATAGACAGAGGCTTTTTTTCCGGGGGCTGAAATGGCTAACATGAGGGAGGAATAGGTTTAAGCTGCTTGGAAGTAGGTACAGAGGAGATGTCAGAGCTA